>NW_010312996.1:30108-50887 GCF_000700745.2 Antrostomus carolinensis
AGGGCGCAGAAACCTCGGTACAATGTCCCCATTGTTGGAGCACGCCTTGATCTTCCCGACACGCACATCAACGATGAGAGAGCCTCGGCAAGAGCCGTCAGACGGGGCCCGCGCCTGACCCCGCGCCGCGCAGATGTGAGGGATCACAAATGAGAGATGACAGGAGAGAACAGCGGAGCAGGGCAGAGCGGAGGTGGGAAGAAGGAGCCAGAAGGTCGGCAAGTGGCAGCAGGTATGGCCACCACCACATGAGATCGTCACGTGGAGGAAACCACCGCAGACTCCCTTTGGAGTGGGAGAATAAGACAGTTTTTCCATCTGAGTGAAGTTAATGACTTCCACGCTTAACAGACTAACTGACGAGACGAGTTTAAGGACATCCAAAGCCTACAGAGATCACAGGGAGCTACAGGTTGTCGTTCCCACTCCAGTCCTACCTGTAACTAGACACAGGGGCTGCATGGGGGCTCTTCCCTGTGTGAGATCAGGAGATCTGCCTTGGCATCACCCCAGCTCGCACCACCCCTGCCTGCCCATGCTTCGTGGGCACCACTCACACCCCTGTTTCCAAACCTTCCCAGACCCAGCACATCTGGAGCTTCTGCACCACCAAGTGTGGGACTGAGTCCTGGGATCCGGGCGGATGATCCCCACGCCCGTCTTCCCCGACAGCAGGATTTGAAATGGGAGGAGTCAGAAACAGGGGAGGCCAATTAAAAAAAAAAAAAAGGTAATTAGGAAAACACAGTAACATCCTTTTAAACATGTTAATTTTTAAAGTATTAATGTTACTTCTGTATTACACTACTTTGGCAAAAAGCTTTCTATAAAATGACTAAGTATTTCAAATTGAGTTATTTTAAGCTAAAACAGCAGGTAACTATAATTACCATTTATTGTTGGACAATTTTACTGCCAGTCCTTAATAATACACTCTGTTAACGACATTATAATGAATCTATATTGAAATCTCACATCGTTTTTCCCCCCCAACTAGTTCTCCAAAACAGAAGCTTCTTGTGTATCTGCATTATTACATCTGGATTTAAGTTCTACTTCTGAGCCACAAGATATAACCTTCTTTTCTGTATGCACGTTAGGAATATTGATGTTTTTTCTTTTCAATATCTTATTCCCTCCTATTTTAGGGGTAAAAGCATTTCATTTCTCTGTCAGTGCAAGAATCTTTGTATGCAATGCAATTTCATTTCTATCGTGGGCTGTATTTTGAATATGACACAGTAAAAGAAATAACTATTTCATAAACATGACTATTTTCCATATGCTATCTAATTGTACCAAAGACCATTTTTCATCGTTAGAAAAGCAGACAAAGTTTAGCTCAGACAACAACTATGGGAGATATTTCACTTTTCCTAAGAAACTCAGGGACTTTCTTCCAGAAACAAAATTCTCTCCACTCTTTAGTTGCCTTCAATTTATCTTTTTTTAAATTTTACTAAATTCAGCATCTTTGTCTATGATAAACTGCCATGCAGGGCTTGAATGCCACGTGCGCTCAAACCTGGCAGATCATTCTGCGCTAAACTAAAACACAGGAGTAAATTCACCATTGGCTTTGAATTTGGAGTAGAGCGAGTTGGCCAGTTCTGCCACACATCGCACCACATTCACACAGCGATTCGCATCTTCGTGTGGTGAGAAGGCAGAAAGGATCTGCAAGCCTGTACTCGCTGCTGTCCCACCTTCTTCCCTCTTGGCGAGCACAGCTCATTGTGCCAGCCTGACGTAGTGCAGCGGCTTTGCCGTGTCACTGCAACCACAAACTGGCTGTCTGGGGAGGCAGACAGAGATGGATAGCGAGAACCGCCTGATCAATGGACCTTTTGTCCAACCCTTTATCACAAACAATAGGAGCTGCAACAATCCAAAATATATTTAGGTAAATACTGGGAACGAGCAAGCCAACTGCTGCCACAGAGGCCAAAGACAACCCCCCAGCACCAGAGAAACACCTTTTCTGGGTCTTCAGTGGTGACTGTCAGGACCCCCAGCCCTGCTTCAGTCTGTCCCTTCTTTCATTACCCCAAATGCTCTCCAGGTTCAAGAGCTGCCTGCAGTTTTCCAAACCACTGACTGCAGGAGTGATGCGCTCAAGCTCAGTATTAATGTAAAGAACCATAGCAGCAGCTTTATTGAATGGCTCAGGCCCCTCTGGACATCTATATTGTACAACTTGGATACAGGTGATAGGCACCCAAGATTAGAGACACTGATAACTATGTATTCCTGAAGGGTCCTGTCCTTCCAGATAGATTTTTTCAGAGGATGAATTTGCTTTGTCCAACCCAGAAGGCAGGATCTTGCTAGGAGTATCCACACATATCATCACTTGTCTTCAGAAACACCCTCCACCCTCCCTCATGCAGAATCAGAGCAAGGTAACCCCAACCCACCCAGGCTGGGACCAAGTGGCAATTAAAGACCCATGGAACATGTACATAAGAGAAAGTGAGAAAATTAAAAATGTACATCCAGGAACTGATAAACCTTTTAGACACAAATAAAGAAAAAACAGTTTTATATAAAAGTCAGGTGCTCTTGCTGTTGTTGCAAGATTAAAACAAACTGTGTGAAGCTTGTCTCATGCCCTTTAAAAGGTCACATTGGACGAGCTCGCAAAGCTCCTGTGCCCCATCTGACTTGGGAGCCAAGGGGATTAGGCTCGTGTGCCTTCCAGCAGACATTTGTGTGAGCACAGAGCTCTGATACACAGCGAAGAAAGGCCATCTCTGACCTCCGCTGCCCACCTCTCTGGGCATTCATCCTGCTCCTGAAACCTCTTGGGTCTTCCTACCACTTACAGAGGTATTTGGCAAGAATCACATCAGGCTCCTGCCAGAGGATTTACAAGAGAAAGACAAAACCTCCCTGTCAGATCTGCACTTTATTGCTGCAGCAATAGTTCTGGTGGGTAATGGAACAATGCAGCATCTTTCTGGATGACAGAGGTACCTGCTGGGAGGGCTCGAGGCTGGAGGACACTGGCTCGGAGCACCTGCATGTGCAGGAAAGCACCAGCCTCATGGGTGAACACCAGTGGGCAGGGAGAAGAGATGACTTTTTGAGGTCTTTAACATGCTTGTGCTCAGCTCTCACAGACCTGCAGGCTGTACAATACCCACATAGTTCCTGAAAGCAGGCTGGAAGGTAGGCTGCACACTCTAGCTTAGCCTCCTGTACGTGCTTCAGGGCTGTGCTTAGCACAGGTGGTTTTGATCTGGTTGGGTCTTCTCAATGCATTTGTGAGGCAGAATCACACAGGAAGCCCATGGGCCAGCAGGATGCCAGCCACTGTTCAAGGTAGCAGGTAACTTAAGGAGTGTTATTAGTAACAGAAAGACTCAATGGAAGGAGGTGCAAAATCCATAGAAGTGATTCATTATAAACTGCACTGATCTTCTGTGAATGTCTTTCCCCAGACAAATGCTTCGGAGCATTAACAAATCCCCACATCCCCATATGAGACTGATGAAATCCAATAGGTAACCAGAGTCAGATTAACCGATACCCAAGGATAAGGTAACACAGCGACTCTGCAGCAGGGACAGAACTTGTCCTTGCTGACACTTTTCCTGTGCCAATCCCCTCACAACAGCATCTTCCTTACTGTAGAAACACCAAACAAGTTCCTTTCCCAGCTATCAGGGAACATGGGACACAGATGGAAATTTCCCAGTCACAGACAGATAACCAGCCAGGCACTGAAAGTCTGTCACCCAGAAACCCCCTGCACCCCCACCCAAGCAGGAACTGGAACACTACTGAGCTCTGAGGCACACCCATCAGTGGGCTGCACACAGTTGAGAAGGATTCCCTTCTAACCTCCCCTCCACCTCAGTCTCACATTTAAATGCTGGAGGATGCTAGCTACACTTCAGCTCAATGAGAAGGCTTACCTTCTAACGTCCCCTCCACCTCATGCTGGAGGATGCTAGCTACACTTCAGCTCACATCAGGAACGTCCTGGGAAACTACAACCACTGGAACAAATTCAGTTCTGTCCTATTGAATCCCTCCTTCCTCCCCTACTGCCCCATCCTCATGGACACCGAGTGCTCTTCAATGTTTTTACCTTTGCTGCAGCATGTTATCAGGGGCAAATGTGAGGTGTGGATAGTCTAAGGGTCACTCCCACAGCAGGACTAAAGCTCTGACATGAGAAATACCTGTTTTGTGCAAGAACCTCCCACCACAGACCCACCAGTGGAACACAAAAAAGTAGAACAAAGGCTTTTACTCAGGTCTTTCAAGTTGTGGGCTAGAGCCCAGGTTCAATAATGATCCTTTCTCCTGGTTTCTGGAGGGTGCTTCTACTTCGTTACATTTATACAAAGCTCCCTGGGCTGTAGCAATGTAACAGCCTTCAGGCCATTTAATTATTTCTCCACTAACACCTTCTAGAACCCCGACAGTTTCTGTCACCTCTGCTTAGGGGGATGATCCAGATTGGAGTTGACTTTATAGCAATTATTAACAACCAAAAACATAGAGAAATGGTTTTGTCTTCTCTTATAGTAAATGTAAAGTGTTAAACTTGATGGATTGCAGGCACTCAAAGCTCTGACCATCACTTAATGGACTATGCATAAAGGAAACATGTTCTGGAGAGGTAGAGATATTCTACAAGGATGAAATAACATCAAGGCTGTGATCTCTGAGCAATTCCACCAGAACAAAGGAAAACATGACCATGCTGGCACATGGACCACTCGATTCTCTGACCTTCTTTTTCCTACAGGCATGAGCTCACTGCTGACACACTGATTTTGGGAATAAGGACAGAATTAAGTGCACTACTTCATTAATTAGCTGCTCATAGTCACGTTTTAAAGACACCTACTTTATGTACACATACATGTGCAATCTGGATCTGCATTTCAATTTCTGGAGAGTTAACACTTCATTCTGGTGCTTCAAGAACAGGCAACATCAATAGAAGAGGTCAGCACAGAGATAGCAAATACAGTACAGACCCCATATTTGAGTCAGGACTCTTGTAGTAACCAGTGATAAGTCCTGTCCTTTTCTACAGCATTTCCTTTGTGTTTTTTTTTTTTAAAATTCTTTTCTTAAACACTTTTGACAAACACACATCCCTATCTTACAAGTTTCTACATCTGTGGAATATGAAGAAAACTTTACAGAATGGAAAGGGAATACCAGCTCAGGGTAACAAGGTTAAACAAACATCAGTTTCTATAGTACACAGGTATTCTGGGCTTTCTCTTACTGGGGAGATCTAATAGGCAACCACCCCTTCTCAGTTTCCATCACCAACCCCATCAGCACAAGGCACTCACGATTTGCTGTCATCAGTCATCAACATCCTGAAGTTCAAGAGCATTCTTAGGTCCATTTAGGTATAGGCACATCATACCAACACACTCCAGCTTCACAAGGCTGCATCTCCTCACTCTCCTGGCTCCTGCCTTACTTCTTCCCACAATTCCTCCATGGAGCTATGGCTTCTCACCACACGCCCACCACTTAACTCTCTGCAGCTGAGCTCTGCAATCCCAAATCATCGTATAAACGACTACATTTGAGGTCACAGTGAGCCCTTGCTCTACATGTATTAGGCACAGTTGTGCAGCCTTTGGGAATCCAGGGGCAGCAACAATTCCTTGTTCTCATGTTGCCAAAAGATAAAGCTATTTAAACAAAAATAAAATTCACACTTCCATAGTGAAGTTAATCACACAAAATGTTCTGCTCGCTGTTTCATGCTCCTGGATGTCTGGAGCTGCCTTTTTCTTTTATAAACTTCACACCACAGGTACACAGAAGAGACACATCAGAGCTGTAAGAACATCAAATGGCTGCAGACATGCTGAAGATTAAAGTGGATAATACTGATCTCAGATTTCAGATAGCTAATATTCCTCCAACAGTGCTCACACCATTTTTGGAACCATCCACTTTAGCCTTAAAATATAAAAAGGGGAATCTGGAATTTTATATGTGCCATGTATCCTGATTTTCTCTAAAGCAATACAAAAATGTCTGAAACAGCTTTTTAAAAATTTATATCCTAACTGTTCTTCTATTTTATTTGTTCCCTCTATTCTAAGCTCTCAGGTATTCATATTGCTGGAAGATTGACTGGCCCAGTCTTCTTGTTCTCCAACGAGAAATATCACAGAGCAGGCATTCCATCTCTGACCTTGACAGCCCACTCTGTGATGACAAAGTATATCATGTCTGTGCTCATTCAGTCTCCAGCCCCTCTGATACAACTGCCAAAGGAGGTGCCAGTTGTCAGGGTATTTCCTTTCTGCCAAGCGCTGCCAGCTTGGCTAGCGGCACGTTGGCAATAGCCAAAGGATTGCTAGAGCCTGGCCCACAGAAGAGTTTCCATTTTAGCAGATCCATCCAGAAGCATATTATAAAACAGCAGTTTAAAGTCTAGCTGACTAATTAGGTCCCCAGCTTAGAATATTGATTTTGTTTTTAAAAGCTTCTTTTCTCGCCTTCTTTCCAATCCCATAGGCTGTCTCAGTCTAGGCTTACATTGTGTAGCAATATTCAGCAGATTAAGCGGCTGTAACAGCGACTGTCCCTTGACACACCTAGCATGCTTGAAAAATATTAGAAAATATTATAAATATTGTAAACTCTCTAAAAGGAGATGATAATTTTCAGCATTTCAGCTCAAAACAACCTCAATCCTGGCCCCGACTCTGGGAAGTGCAAATAAATCTTGGAGAACTCTGTTCCCAGCTTTTTCCATTGTATGACACCCATCAGCATAGCAGCAAAGGAAAAGAAAGAACACACATTTGGAACAGATTTAATGCACATTTCACTGCTCTCTTCCAAACTGGAGAACTTGGTGCCTTAAATTGCAGTGTAACATTGCCACCAGGCGGGCAAACAATGCCCATCGGTGTGCCAGTGCCTGCCCTTGGGGGAGGTTTGGGGAAGCTGGAGGGGCCCGTGTTTCACAGACGCAGACCCCCCTAACAAGCAGGCATTGTTTGAACACCTGCACATCTCCCTGTGCAGCTGGGAGGGTGCCAGCAGCGCTGCTCGCCGCTGGCCGCAGTTCAAATCCTGACCTTTTTAGGCAGGAAGCCGGCGAAGGCTGGGGTTTCATGTCAGAAAGCTGGCAGAGAGAGCAGCAAGAGAGACAGCAAGCTGTCCAAGCCACATACCAAGTGAAACAGACTTTCAGAAATGTCATTGGTCTCCCTGCCCTGCACTTTTTCTGAAAGCACACGTCTTCACTGGTGACAACACCCTGCAGCCACCGTGTCCTTGGAAAGACGCGCACTCGAACGCTGGTCCGGCACGCAGAGATCCATCGGGAGCAGTTTCAGTATTCCGGGCAGTGAGGGCTGATTGAGGACCTGACAGTTGTGTCACACCATGTCAGTGAGCAAACAGCTTACAAAAACCTGCACAAAGCTCCCCAAAGCAATGGTAAAATTGAAGACCACCTAAAGCTTATTACTCCTTGCTGCAAGAGAGAACAATTAAGAAAAGCACTTACTAGGCCACTCGGCTTCCTCCTTTATTGAAAGCTGGCTGAGAAATCTATCTCACAAATCAGTTTGTTTACAGTACAAGGACAGGGTTATCCCCAGAAGAAATCAAAGGAGCACAGCCATGAAACATTTCACAGAGTAAAGCAACAACCTTTATAGTTTAGTGCCAAAAGGAATTTTTTTTCCTAATAAAAAACACCCAAAACCAAACAAAATGTTTGAGGAATTACAAAAAAAATTCCCTTTGTTTACCATCTCAAAAGCATGTGGAGATAGGCTACAGGAATCAGTGAACTAGAATAAACTAATTATTTTTAAGGATTCCTGAATAATGGTGACGGGGACAAAATCAAACACCCAGGACTTAAGTGCTATGGCACAAGCTTTCCCATGAAATCTACACTGCAGAAAAGGCTATGCCAAGAATTTTGCACTTAAAATACTACCCACAGAAACAGGATCTCAAACTCTGCCCTTGTGTCGGTTTTTCACTGAGCTGTCTTGCAGACAACTCATCGCACCTACAGTAACTTCAATTACTTCTGTGATCATCTGTGTGAGGACATAGTATTTCTACAGCAATCACAGTTACTATTAATGCAAGTTTCCTGGGGAGAAATGAAACAAGGGAGAAACCAACCTGTTGTTTAGAACAACTTCATATACAATCAAAAATTTTGGCCAAACTTCTTGCATCCAGTACCAGTATTTTAAATGAATTTGCTTTTAAGTGTGTTTCTATTCAGAAGGAAGACAGAATTTTTCCTTACTCCAAGTGAAGTTTAAAAACTCAAATAATATCGGGAATATCATCAGCTTTGAGTGTTGTTGTTTCAATTAGTACCCTGTTACTACTGTGCTACAAAAATATGTGCACTGTATTTTATATGGAAAGACAGCTTCTGTTAAACTGATGCATCACTACCTCACCCCCCTCCCCTTCCCCCCCAGTATTTACTTGTGCTGCGCCTTTTGAACTGCAACTCTTCTGGAACAGGAAAGCCCAGAGGAATGGTTACAGTTCTGTTATTTTGGCAACCTACAGTTGAGAGCAGACTGAGAAGCAAATACAATTTGTCTTTATTTTACACTGACACTTTAAACCTCTGATTTGAGAGGGATCACTTTCCGAGTCTCTTAGACAGGTAAGGTTATTCTACAAGTGTTAGAATTATAACAGCATTCAAAGCACTGAAAGACAGGCATGAGCTCCAAAGATGTACTTTATTTCATTATAAAGCAGATTGTTTAGGCATTATTTCTTTTTGTGAACATCCACTGCATGATCAGCAGGTCCTGCCTTGAGGACATAGCTGCTTGATAACAGACAAAGATTCCAGCACTAGACAACAAAAATACAGATGCATAGAACAAGTGCTGCTTAGGCACTGAAGAGCTAATGGTCTAAACTGCAACCAGTTCAAAGAGATGATATGACCAAAAATACAAGTACAGCTCCAGCCCAGCCAGAACTGCGTGCCCAAAAGTGGAGTCCTTTTTATTTCAAAACAAAATTTGTATTGGGCTTCTTAGAAAAACAAAAAAATCCCCAAAGCAGAACCACCACACCACGCTCCTTCCCTCTCCCGTTAAAGTAATTTTTTAACTGTCCTTTATTTCACACCAAAATTGTGCTGTGGCATACTAGTACTTTATGAAAGACAAAAATTATTGAATGTAGTGTGAAATAACAGTGGATGTGTTGTAGTGAGCATTTCACCGATACTTTAACCCAAAACTTTTGTTCCTTTTCCAATTGTGATCTTCACCCCGGGAGTTTCACTTCTATTGACAGGTATATCTCATTCCAAATTTGCAGATTTCTCACACATTTGGTATTTAAGCTCAGTGCATTAACAAGGGCTCTGGATGTCATCTGTGCTCCTTGGGTACGTAACAGAGTCCCATCACTCCGAGCAGAAACAGTAATTCACGTACTGTCAGCCCAACATGCAAAAAATGCACAGAAGGTGTGTTGATGCAGTGCAGAGAAACATTCCAACACTGTAACTCCTCATTCTGGATTCCATGGTGTCCAATACTGATTGAGGAAAAGTGTATTTACAAGACTTGTACACAAATATTTGTATTTGGTCCTAGGCACCTGATTAGTACTGACAATCTAAATTAAAATGGAAAATTAAGCATTATTCTGGTCCACTAAAGCCTTTTACTGTAACTTCTCCAATTTGAAGGTGTGATCCTCAAAAAAAGGAGGAGTCCCAACACCTTCTGAAAAAGTACTTTTATATGCATGATTAAGGTCAATGAGATTATAGGATGGAAAAGCCTTCTACATAAGCAACTACAAGAGTTATCTGACAAGGGTCTCATATCTAGATGTATAGAAACACACAAGTAACATACATTCTTTTCACATTCCTTTGTGGTAATGAGACTCAAAATTCACTAGATATGAGTAGCCAGGTAACATCCTGATTGCTACAAGACCAGAATTTATTATCAATGACAAGAACTTAGCTTTAGCAAAGAGCACAAGCGGATTTGCATCTAAGCAGCCATAACATCCATTTCCTTCAGCCAGGATCAGAACTAGAAGTGCTGCTGCTAATGGCAATGACAACTAATCGGAAGGTTTTACAAAGCTGCCGGTATGATCAAGTTTCAAAGTTGCAACTTTTAGGCACAGACCCTGGCAGAATCTAGATTGACCTGAGTTTTCTGCTTGTGGAGGAGGGGTGGTGGGAAAAGAACACATTCCTTATCTTATATAGAAACTTGACAACAGTCTCAAGCCAATATTCGACATCTGACAAGGTCTAGCATAGTAATTACAAGACGAAACAGAGAGAATTAGAGATATTGTTTAGTAAAAAGAAACAACTGCCTTTAAAATCTGCAATACTGAAAAAAACCCAAACACAAAACTGAACATATTAAACACTGTTTGTGCTTACAACCATAATTATGGAACTCGAGCATTAGAGGGAGATATTTTTCTCACCACTACTGCAAAGGAGCTGCAAAAACAAGTTAAATGGAAAAAAAATCCCTTCCAAACATTCAACCCTCCCCATGATTATTTAATAAAACCTGTAAAGGCTTTAGGTGTACTAAATTTGAAAGGGGCTCCAAAAAGTTTAAAGAGTTATTGAACTAAATCTGATTCAGAAAGCTCATTCTCCTAACACATCATTAAAAAACAATTTTCTTAAAAAAATTTTTTTTTTTTGCACATCAATTTATAAAATGCAAACAGGATGCTAGAAAAGTGTGACCACAAGGGAATGCGCTTTGGAAACATTATTAAAATACGTGTTCCTATAGAATGACGTTATCAAGTTTATGTTACTTCTTTTCACCTGACTGGCTATATTTTGAGAATGTTCCTCCCCTCTTTCCTGGGTCCGTGACAAGCTAGGTTTAGAAAAGAAGAGCTCCCATACTGCCAACTTCACTCTGTTCCTTTACAAAAATTTCAAAGTATTGATAAATGATAGTGACTGCAAGTAAAATTCCAGTTCCAGAGCCAATTGCCCCAAGGAAGTCTGCCAACACAGAGAGGGCACCGATACAGAGACCACCAAATGCAGCAGCTGTAGGGATGTACCTGTAAAACACAAAATGACAACAGAAAAGGTGCCATTAGATTTTGCTCAGGGTATTAACAAATACACTAGACTTAGTGGTATATGGGATCTACTGAAAGTATCTAAATCAGAGGGAGGGTTTTTTTTTTTCTAGAAAACAAATCCCACTGAGAACAGAAAGAACACTACAGAGATAATTAACCAGGTGGTTAAACAAAAACAAGAATGAAGCTACATGAATGGAGAAAAGTCAATGGCAGAATTTACTCTCTTCTCTCACGGGTCTACAATCCAAGATAAGGAATGTGCAATAGTGCCAGTACACTAGGCAAGGAAATATAAAGCTCAACCTGACTGGAAGTACAAAAAATGCTAAGCTAAGAAGAGAAGGTGTTACAGTTACCATGCAATTGAGCAGAAAGGTTAAGCTTATGGCTACTAGCTCTTCAAGCCATTTGCAGATGACTGAAATCTAAAGTTATGGTGACATTTCTATAACATTAAGGGTGCATAGGTCCTACCCTGCAATTAGAAAACCTAGTGAGACCAACCCCTGCCTACCTCTGAACCTAGTAGATTTAAGTAACTACTTGTTTTAGAAGCAAGGTCTGCATGAAAACAGTACTCAAGACATAACAATGCATTACAGTTACAGTAAAAAAAATATTTGTGCATCAGTTTGAAGTAGTAAAGTACAGTCAATTGCTCATTATTAGCTATCCTGTAAAAAGTATGAAAATGAGAAAACAAACAAAGTAAACCCAAAGAAAACAAGAGCCCTAGAATTTAATTCACATTCTCTAATCATAAGGCAAGAATATAGTGTACTGTACAATTCTTCCATTAATTAGACAATATTCTATGTCTCTTGCACGTAAGATTGAAGCTGAAAGAATACGTGTACTAGGACACAGAAAACAGAAGTCAAGCAAAAATCACATTTCCCCATAACACTCTGCATAAATAGCCTGTGAAATGTGGAGCTCACCTGTTTAGTTCATGCACCATGGAAGTTTCTCTGTGGCCTCGCATTACCATTTGTTGTTCTTTCAATTGTTTGGCAACCTGTATCAAGGAATGGAACAAGTAAGTTTAGTGATGTTTGCCAGGGCCATGGAACTTAGTACTACAGGAAAACAGAAGCAAGACATTTAAGTAAATGGTGGTGGGTTTGTCTTGTTTTTTTTATTCTTCATTTGAGTTTAAAATAGTGAATATTTTAATTTCAGACAGACTGCAGTCACAGGCACTGCCAATTATGCAAAGCTTTTGGGATAATTCTAGTCCTATTGCGAAAAGGAAAATCTGGAAATCGGTAGGCTCTCACATGCATAATTAAATTCCTGTTTTGCCACCTACCCTTCTCCTGGTTGGGGTTTAGTAGGTGTTAGCAAAACCATCCTGTGAAGCATCCACTCCATTTCAGTTTCCCACATCCAGTTGAGCTAACTATTTATTTGTGGGGCCATATTAGAAACTATATGACTTAGAAAGAATCCCTTCTTGGAACATTAATCTTAAATTGGATTTCTGCAATTGTACAGGGTTACAACAGAGCCCTGCAAACCAGCTGAGGGGAACTGAAACTCTAGCAGGGGAACTTCTGAAGGTGCTTGTCACTGAATCTGATGTACTGGGAAAACACACTTTCAGATGATTAAGCTACCAGTTTTCCGCTATACAGTCAACATTTCAGTAATGATTCACCAATTTTTACTTCTGACCTTGTTTACATGAACTTAAAGTAATTGTATTCAGTATCAGGAAAGTATATGAAAGTGTTAAAAGCTGTATGTTGGTTTATACTGAAATAAAAATCTGGCTATACATGGCTGTGAATGTCTCCCTGCATGCCTGACAACAAGCAGCTAGATTCAAGTCCAAACTGAGAGTGCTCACGCTGTTACACTAACTGTGCAACTATTACATATTTGTTAAAGAATGGATTAAACCATTCCATATGGCTGCCAAACTTGATTTCCTACCCAAAACCACACAATACAAACATACCACGATGACAACTATTTTCCATTTTGTTTTCCAATTCCAATTTGAGAATGATATAGCTGCTGAATATCAAATATCCTGTAGCAAATGGAAATTTTGAGAAGCTAGGCTCAGGTACAGTAATGCACTGCACTATAGTCTCTGTTATCAGTGCTCTCAAGTTAAAAATAACTTGTAAGTAATTAATCTTTCCCCAAAAGAAAGAGGTCTCTATACCAGGTGTGGGTATTCAAGCTTTACCTGCAAGTTCTTGAGTGCAAACTGCCTTGCAGATGGTGCATCTGTCATGTGGCACTGAAAGCGTTTCTACCTCCTGTCACCTTGCCTGCCCTTACACTGATCAGATATGACACAGCAATGTTCAGTTTCCTAATGCCAATGACAGCAATTATTTGAGTTTTGCTGTTGTTGTTTTTGAAAAGGCAGTAAGTAAACAGGGAAAATGTGACCTCCATTCTACCCCTATCCTCCCCACTTACAATAAAGACATAGTCCCTGTTTATTCAAACAATAAATATTACCAACAAGATTACCAGCATGATGGCTATTTCAGAAGAAAGTCAATCTTACTCTTGCAACAGCCCATCTGTTTTCATCATGTAAGCTCACATAACTTATCATTTTAAACTTACATCTTTGGCAGAGGAGCCAGAGACTTCAATCCACGTCTTAGAGAAGAAAGCACAGGAGCCCAACATAAACACAATATAAACAACTGCATGTACAGGGTCTTCTAACACTGAAGAAAAGGACTCTGGAGGTGACAGATAATAACAAAGCCCACCAACTGGATAAGCACGAGCAGGGCCTCCAGATGACGTGTCCTAGAAGAAGGAAGCAAGCAGTCACCAACTTTCTCACTATTTCTTAGCCATTAAGCTAAGCCTGGGTTTATGTATGTGTATCATTACCACTATAGCATCACACAAAGATTCAACTTTACTATCACATAGAATACAATAAGGAACAGCAAAGATATCTAGGACAGCAAAGAACAGCCCAAGGTAAAAGGTAAACGGAAACTTAACATCTACAATCATCACAGCAGGTCTCATGCCCTACCATTAATTTAAACAAATTACTACTTTAGGAGTCTCAGTGTACATGACCACCTGTAGAAGCATGCCTTAATATTTAGAGACACCATCTCTTCAACCATGCATTTTAATGGTGCTTTTATAAAGCTGTATGCAAGATTAGCAGGAATACTCACAGACCAAGTGCCCAGCAGGCTAACCAGTAAGTTGCCACTGAAGCGAGCAGAAAGCATCTGGGAGATGACGTACAAGTTTGACACCAGGGCAGACTGAAGAATAATGGGAATGTTGGAAGTGTAGAACAGCTTGATAGGGTAGGTGTTGTACTGGCCACGGTAGCGAGCAGATTTGATAGGAAGATCCACTCTGAAGCCCTGAAAAGTTTTCAGAAGAAAGTTCCTCATTACATCTGGACATGAACACATACCACAGGTCATAAATTACAAGTGCAAGGCCTGGACAGCAACAGAAAAAAATCTGCAATCACTTTCTGCAAGTACATATACTCTACTCAGAGGGTTATTCATGCAAACATTGCTGCAAAGGGCCTGGAAGCCTGCAGGGTTGTTTAAACTCACACATATAAGAAAGTATGAAAGACAAAGACATCAGAAGAAATCTGAAGTTTCAAGAAGACTGAACATAGTGTCCAGGAAAAGAACATTAAAACTTTCTATATTCTTCAGCAGTTTGCTGCACCAAACAGTAAGAGACATACAGGCTTAAAGTATTTTCCAGCAAAAAGCAATATTACATGCACACATTTAGCTGGGTTTTTTTTTTCAGAGGCCAGAGTAGGACTCAAGTCTTTTGTGTGGCTACAGTAAGTGTGGAAACCGATTAAGAGAAGCTAGTGTTAGACAAACATCCAGATGTTGTAGGTACAAAAATAAGTCTTCTGAAGGCACTAGAAAGTGAAAACATAGTTTCATGTAGAAGGAAGCAGATTACAGATCTACTTCCATACAAACAGTTTCATAGCCCTCTTTATTCCCACTGACCTGGAAATAAATTACAATAGCAAAGACAAAGATGGTGGCAATCAGGTTCATAAGGTTGGGGAGATTCTGACGGTAAAAGGCCTCACGAAGAGCTCTGACTTTGTCCGTACGAGTAGCCAGAAGATGGAACAGAGCAATGATGGCTCCTTCAAATTCCATGCCTTGGAAAGGAAAAGAAAAACCAAGTCAGGTATGCTGTGATTATCTACAAACTTCAGAGCTTTGTCTCTCCTTCTGAGCTACAGGATCCAGAATGGGATGTCTCCAACTCTTAAGCACAGACTCAGACTTTTACTACTGTCTCATCCTTCGTATCTTAGCTACATTACTTCTAAGATTTTTTTAAATTACCCTGTAGCATCCTGGACACTAAATCGTTTTACTACTGTCATCCTTTGTATCAGCTATGTTACTTCTAAGATTTTTTTCAAATTACCCTGTAGCATCCTGGACACTAAATCTCAACCCAACAATCAAATGGGATAACGCTATTGGTTTCTAGAGACATTGACATTCACCAAGTTCTTACCCAATTTAATAAAATTAAATTAAATGAGGGAGGCAGCATGATTTTTAGTATCATTCATGGTGAGGCACTAGTTATTGTTTGTATTACAGCAAACATGATAACCTCACTTATGTTTTCTACTACACAGCACCAAACAAGATCACCTCCTGTCAGGTTTGGAGAATAAGGTCTTTGGGGCAAGGAGCAGAAAGAATTAGATGGTATTTGTCAGTCAGTTGGGCAGCAGATGTTACACAACAGCAGTCTGTCATTATCGAGTTTTAATGGAGGCACTGTTAAAAAAATCAAGTTGAGGAAATATCTTGTAAGATACTATAAAATTAAAAAGAAATGTCTTTGCACTTGGTGTATTAACAAGATTCACCATATGGCAGTTACACAGCTAAGATGCTAGTAACAGCATTTGCCATTTAAGTTAGCATACTGCTTTTTTGTACAAAATTAAGACTTTTCTACAACTGACTTTTTATATTTTATCATTGTACTATTCCATATAAGAATGTAAAGAGTTGGAATTTTAAAAGATTATGGGAGGGGGAAGCTACTTGGGTTTTCATGTTTCATTTGATAAATAACTCAATCCTAATGCAAGTAAAGAAAATGGACTATGCTACATTACCTCGCCCCGTGTTCACCGTGGTGGGGCTGAACGCCTTCCACACAATAGTCTCACAGATATTGGTAGCAATGAAGAGAGAGATGCCAGAACCAAGACCATATCCTTTCTGTAGGAGCTCATCCAACAGCAGAACTATCAACCCAGCAACAAAAAGCTACAGTAATTTAAAAAAAGAAAAAAAAAGAAAAAAATACAGCATTAGTCCCATCCTTTCTTAATTTTTGTTAAAAAATTAACCCATACATATGAGGAAGCAGGTACACTTTGATCTTTTTTCCCTGTCTGTGTGGCAGGCAGTCCATAAGCCTGATTTTTTTTATTCTTTCAGAGGAAGAACAAGTACAGAGGACTAGAAATTACCTGAATTGTGATAAGCAGGCAGATACCAGCACCCATCTCAGATGGGTCTCCATACATTCCAGTCATTACATAGACAATAGACTGTCCAATGGTAATGATCATTCCAAACACTGGAGAATGAAAAAAAAAAAAAAAAAAAGGTATGTATTTGTTCTGGAGATTCACATCAGGGGGCAATTAGGGAAATATAAATCACATCTTGGTAGAGAAAGTTGGGAAAGAATACATAAGTCACGAGATGTTTAAATTAAAGTGCAAGTTAAGTTTGAAATCTTGGCACTGAAAACACAATACACACAGACACTTCAGAAACAAATACACTTAGAAGCAAGTGGGTTTGATTACCAAAGATGCTTCAGATATTGAAAACTTTGAGGGTGTTAAGATATTACCTTAGCAATTCATGATTCTTTTTTTTCCCAGTAAAAACAGATCAGTAAGTAGTGTTGTACAGCACAACACAGCTAAAGAATACTCAAATTTTTCTAAAAGCCATTTATCAAATGAGCACAGAGATCTCTTATTGCTGAGAAAGAACCATGCTTGGAACTCCAAGGTAAAAACAAGTGCAACAAACACCTTAATCAATATTAACTTTTTCAGGTTAACACTGACCAAGACAGTTCAAAGGCTGGGTCCCCAAAGTCTACATACTGCTTGGTTCATCTGAAGATATTACAGCAGCAATGCCAACTGCAGATATTTTTCCTTCACAAACCTTTCTGAAGCTTGACAGCTAACAAGCCAGAGAGCAGTCAGTAAAAGACTAATGAAACACAGAAATCTGTAGCACAACATGAACACGCAGTGTGACAGAAACTGATATATCTGACTCCAGCATTCATCACACGGTAAGTTTCCACTTCCTGTTGTGAAGGCCAGACACTCTAGAACATCAGCCTTTCATATCAGCTGTGACTTACGTTTCTGTGCTCCATTGAAGAGAGCTCTGTCCTTTGGGGTGTCACCAACTTCAATTATCTTGGCACCTGCCAAGAGCTGCATGATGAGCCCAGAAGTAACAATAGGTGAAATACCCAGCTCCATCAATGTACCTGGCAGACACAAGAAGAACAATGAAAGAAAGTAACGGGGTGTACAATACCCAGGCACCTCTGAAGTTCAAAGTTTGTTTTTTCCACCCCTTACATCATGATCGAGAAGATGTAAAACTCCAAATCTCCATAAATGTAAAAGGTTCCAATGATAGCAGAAGCTTGTTAAAAGTCAATCTGGTGAGCAATGCAGTACTTCTCAGCAGCTTAAAAACTATGTTCACTGAAAAAGACTTTTGCTTTCAGGAACAGACATACCCTGCATAAAACCAGGTAGCAATTTGCTTTCTGCCTCTGACAATCAGTCACTTTATTATTCCTAACTTTATTTTTTCAGGAGTGCACCAAGTTTCATGCACACATATATGCCCATCCCATTGTGATATAAACTGACAAGACAGTCCAAATAATATATAATGACAAAGTGAATTCAGGAAACTGTCACCACTCTGAATTCATACCTGTGTTAGAAAGCCTCTACGAGAAACTGAAATTGATAAACACCATAATGAATTTTCATCTTCTGTGAGACAGACTCAAAGATGTCACACAGAAAACCACAACACATATAACAAGGTTTGAAATACGAATCATAAAGCTTGACATATATGTAGAAGATTGTAACAGCAGTGACACAGGTAATTAAGGACTGTCTCTTCCCTAAACCTATTCCCTCCAAAATGCTCCTTAATTTTTGTACATATAACAGACAGCACACAGCCAACCATAAACTCATTCTGTCCACAAGGTTGTGCCTTTCCCAGTGCCACAATGGTTTATGATTTTATATAATACATATAAAATGACTTTTCCCTCTTTACTTCAGTTTTAACCTTTGCTAAAATAGAGTGCAATGGAAGAATAAGTCCAAAAGTGTTTTGATCCAAGCTAAAAAAACTTGCTCCTGAATGACTGACCATACCTCTATTTGATGCCAAAATCACTCTCATCCAGTAGAAAGGATCTGCTGAGTCTGATGACATGATACCAAATAAGGGAATCTGCATTTCCAACCCACAGAGAAAAACAGGATTAAATTAGAGTCTTTACAACATCCTTTAAACGTTTCAGCTCTTCCTTAAAAACAAGGGAAAGAACCATACCTGGCAGCATACTAAAAAGATGAAGAGTGTGATAGCTGTCCATAGTACCTTCTCCTTAAACTGAATCTAAAAGGGGAAAAAACAAAACCATAACAACAAGCAAAGATGATAAAGCTGTCAAGATAATAAGACCTAGTCAACCAGGCAAACTTTCATAGTAGCTAAAGCACATTTGATCTTTTTGTGAAGGGACAAAGCACAGGACATCTTAAAGAAAATAACTAATTCTTCATCCCTTTTATACTATATAAAGCCAAAGAAAATGACAAAGCTTTACTGAAACTTTAATCCAAACAAACAAGCTTGCAGGAGTGGAAGGTAATTCTAGTACTTCCACAGAAACAAGTCTTACATGTTCACAAGAAAGAGCTTCTGGTGTGGGGGGAAAAAAAAAAGACCAAACAGAGAAGTTTATCTTGGCAAATAATCTTAAGATTAGAACTTAAGAAGCAAAGATTATTTTTAAGTTGTGCTTTTGAAGTACTCTAGTTTACACTCTAATATGTACTCCTCTCAACATCTCACCACTCACAGCTATGGCATAACCATATCAGCACAACTGCATTTACCAGCAAATATATTCTTGTACAACCATATCCAGAGTACAGGATGCACTAGACAAGCACTCTGCTAAAAACAAATGTGCCCAAAACTGCCATTCTCACAATGAGGAAAAAACCCCAAATCCCACAAACAGCAAGTAAGCTGCAAACTTCTTGTACTACACAAATGAAGAGAATTTTATTAACTTACCTTCCGTTCTGGCTTTTGGATTTCAGGCAAGATAACACAGAAGGGCTTGATTACTTCAAGAAATTTTACTGTAAGGAAATTAGTTAAAAGACAAAGTGAACACACAGATACAAAGAACACTGGGAAAAGCTCAAGTAAAATAGAATTTGGACACATAATTTATATGTTTAAAGTTCCAGTAAAGGACAAAGATTTGTTGGGGTTTTTCAAGTTAAATTTTTATATGTTCCAAACACACCTTACTAGCTGAACCTCTGTATAAGTACAATATAGTCTGAAAATAGAAGAAAAAATGTCAAGAGTCTTCTCCTTTTACAGAGTAGACAGCACAAAAAAAACCTTGCCACTGTTTTGCACGAGTTTATCAATACACATGAACTTTTATTTCCCAATAGCTTCTCCCCTAGCTTGGTATTTGAGAGATACAATACCCAAGATAGTTTTAACTCAGGGGTCACTTTTGGGCCATACAGTGGGCCACACACTGTTCCTAAGTAACAATTGAAGTTACTTTACAGAATGTCTCGTGCAGTGATCGTCTTTTAGTCAAAAGGCCGTATCCTTAGGACAGAAAAGTCAAAGTTGTCTCAGTCTTAGAAAAAGCATCCAGAAGAAGAGAGCATCTGCAAAGTCTCAAGTTATCCTGTGAGCAGAGAGATCTGACTTGGAACAGAGTTAATGCTAAACTTCTTAAGATGAATCTAAGCCTGCACACATACTCTGGACTGATTTGAATTATAAAGTGTACAACAATGCAGAAAAGCTGAAACTACTGGTGGTTTTCCGTTTCTTTGTGCAAGGCAAGAACTTTAGCATCAATTTTATAACACTTAAAGACCAGCCCATAAAAATTATATATTTAATTTCTAATTATTAATTGCCTGGAAAGTTACACTGGGTTATGGTTTTAAACTTAAACCAAATCGCGATTCTTTCCTGTATCTACAATAATACACAATTTGACCGAGATGCTTTTCAAGTAGCTCTTCCTCGAGGCAGCAGACTCAGAAGACTTCCATTCCCTCGGATTACTTAGGGATCACTGTTTATAGTTTACTCTGAACAGGTAATTGAGTTTGACCTGAAGTGTTACGATCAACGACCAACGTGACAGCCCGTCCCTCCCTGTCTCCGTACGGCACCGGGCACACTCCAGCTCGACGGCCCGGTCACGGGGCATCACAGAGCAAGTCCCCTTCCCTAGGGAGATCTGCCATAACCGGGAAACGGGAGAGGGGAAAAAAACATCCGGA
>NW_010312997.1:0-11336 GCF_000700745.2 Antrostomus carolinensis
CCAGCCAGGGTCAACCCACCACAATCATTTACACATGTGCACAAGGGATTTGGAAAAAAAATAAAATATAATAAAATATTTAGAAAGGAGAAACCAGTCTCTCACAGATTAGCTTTTCCATAGGTTGTATGACAAGCACTGAATTTACAGCATTGGTCACTGCACAGCAGATTCCTGGAAATAAAGCACCGTCAAGGACTGTCTAAATCCTCACATCAGATCCCTTTATATTGCAGGTAATTGCCGAATATATGTTTAATCCAGAAAAGGCCACAGCACCCAGGCTTTGTATCACCAGCCAGAAAACCATTTTCCACCAAACGTAAGTGTTGCATTAAAATCCGTCAGTCTGGCGTTAGGATGTGGCACAGGACGGGGTAGAGCGACAGCCTTCGGGCCTGCAGGCGCTCCCTGGCTGTCGTGGGATATGAACTGGGCTGAACCACTGGGCTGAACATGGAAATAAAGCAAAATGCTAAAACAACATAACAGATCTCAACATTTATTCCTAATCACTATCTGAAATAGAACAGCTTCAGGTGAGGAAGGTGAAACTTTTAGGACTTCTCCCTAAGAAAGGTCAAAACCAGTCATCACAGCAGTATTGGCACCCTAGCCCAAATGGCAGGGTGGGGCTCCAAACCTGGGTAGGCTGCAAGCCAGACTTTGACACCTGTTTTACAACAGAGTTTACAAGCTGAAAATGCTTTTGTCTAGTTCATCCCTCAGTGCCCAAGCTCAGCATCTTTCCTTTGCCCAGGCAGCGTGAGTGAGTTTCCACCGAGGTCTGGGCCCCTGAGTCGGATGTGTCACAGGCTCCAGCTGACTGCCCAAGGAAGGACATCTGCTAATGGCAGCCCTGTGTAGTGGGGTAGCTTCAGATGTGATTATTTTTGCAAGCTTACGTAAGCCACTGGGGCAGTGTTCTCAGCAATGTGAGACATCTATGTTTACTGAACACACAGAGCCACCAAGGTACTGGACCCTTAGTGAAACCCTTGAAGTGAACGTCTCAGATTAGCTGGAGACAGCCTGCTCCTCACCAGGCCAGCTCACGCCGTGTCTTTGCTCTTCACTCTCAAGCAGCTGCCTCCCAGCTGGTTTGAGGGTCTCTTAAGCAGTGTCCCTCCCTCCACTTACTTGCACAAACTACCCGTCAGGCTGAAGATCCCACTGGATGTCAGGACAGTTTAAGCCCGTGCTATTTCTACCCAAACCACTCCAGAGCGAGTGCTCTGGGACTCCAGTGGGCTCAGCCCTGCTGGCCTGTGCTGTGTGGACCCTGGGGAACCCACACGCGCTGCCGTGGTTCTGGGGTTTATGCTGGCTGAGCACAGCAAATGTAGCCTGTGCCAAACTGGTGGAGAAATCCATGCAGAAATCTCTGTTTAATTCCATTTCATGGGCTTCATCACACATAGAGAGCCAGCAAACAGAACAGAGGAATATGAGCCAGTCCTAAGTAATTTGCTAAATCTTGAAGTATTCCTCACTGTATGCGTAATACATGAAGGATGGCAAAGTGTAGTTTAAACCTCTTAAAGCCACTGCTCTGTTGTCATTTTTAACTAATGCAAGTGCAGTTATATTATTTCATATGATCACCACTGTATGAAAGTGGCACAACATAGAAGTGGCCACTGTGGGTTAGATCATAGGTCCATATAACAAAATATGATGTCTTGGATAGTGCAAACATACATGACATTTCCACTGACGAGCCTCCTTACCTCCAAGCATTTTGTGTTCATGGATTTTCTGAGTTGTGAGAAATTTTCTGTATGATTAGTAACTCATGATTTAAAACTAAAGCTAGATATAATTCACACCGTAGTTAGTATAAAACCAATTTTTGTCCTCAGTGACAACTAGATCTGGCTTGTACATTGCTGTACTTTCAATGATTTGGAAATTTCTTTTAAAATATACCACTTTGCAAACTGCTTCGACACTCATTTCATCCATCCAAGCTCAGCCTATGCACTATTATACCAGAATGATGGTGTATGGCTCACGTGGAAATAGCTGTATAAGGAATCATAGCAAATAAACTTCATTTTTAAAAGTGCTTAATTACTTCTTTTAATCTCTCTAAATGAGAGCATTCTAATCATCAGTCCCCTACCTCAAACCTATTTAGTCCTTTATTGCCTTTCAGATAACAAATTGAACTTTCCTATTTTATAGCAACAAAAGATGCATCTCAGCATGTTCATCCACCTCTTACATGAAGCTTCAGATGAAGGGCTGACCCAAAGAAAATTACCTTCTTAATGACATGTGGAAAAGATTGAGGCCAATTTGCTGAATACCTAAATTGCTTTATATATGCACAATGAAGTTACAGGGGTATTTCGTGCCTTCTTTTTTTTTTTTTAAAATATTCAGAGCAGCTAAGAATGAATAATTGCTTCCTTAAGTGCTAAAATTTGGAGACAACCAAGTTACCTTTTCTGCCTGTTACTAAAATTAATTTCTTTGCTCTAGAAAAGCCCAAGATAGTGCTGTAAGCTGATGAAAAAGATGCTATTACCTGTGCCACATTTGCTGGAATGGAAATTGGGATTAATGCATTATAATACCAGATTAGCCTTAATAGAAGTTTGCTGCCGCAATTTATCAAGGTAATTAAGTATGTACCTAATTTTAGGCACTAAATAGTTCTGTTGACTTCTGTGAGACTAGTCTGCATTTAAAGTTAAGCATGTTTTAAATTACCCTGCTGATTCAGGACCATAACTTTGTTACCATTAAGAGAATGCACTGTCATCAGTACCCATTATCTGAGCTAACGGGAGGGTGGTACAGCCTGGATAATGGTTGAAACTGGATAAACTGGCTCAGTGAAAAAACCTATTCAGAAGCACTTAATTTGCTCTTTACAGGCTCAGCCAAAGTTTAGTAGGACTATTACTTATCCCAAGGTACTAAGAAGAAAATGAACCAGAGCTTTCCCAACTTTAGCTGTGCTAAAGATAGTAACCCTGCCTAAACCCCAGTCTACTGGACAGCATGGCATAGAGACCTAGAGAGCTCTAAAGGGGCCAGCTCCTCTCTGGCTGAGTCAGGCGTAATACAGAACTAATAAATTCTTCTGGACCAAAGTTTATATGGCACATTGTCTCCCACACCAGTCAGTGTTTGTGGTTCTGTGCGTAGCGGTCAGAAATACACAGCTGGCTCAGAACTGGAAAGGTTTATTCGACAAAGTCCAGGGCATAACTAGATATTCACCTTCTATATCCAAACTGACTACAAAAGAGCTCTCTCATGCAGCTTAGACTAATAATTATTTAGACAGAAACTATACATGCATGTGGCAAAGAAGTGTTTCTGCATGCTACTTGGTTCATCTGCAACTAGATAATACATAGGCAAATGAGGGCTGTATAATATGTCACCTACATATTATAGATCAAATATATTCATCCTGCTTTTAATTGAGTTGCATTTTAAATCTTCCTGTTAGTCTTTATTTCTTATGCAGTTCTTCTAATCTGTTAAAATCCTTCTTTCTATGCAGTGTGTTCTCAATGACAGGTTGATACAGCTCAAGTAAAAAGTAAGCACCAGTTCTGCAGAGTGTTTAGCACTCTGACTAGTTCTAAGCTGTATGTCGGTGAGTGGTTAACTCCATGTATGTATACAGCTGTGGAATGGTTTTTATACAGAGTTTAGCACATTAATAATTTGCTAAATTCAGCTGGTTCACAATTGGTGTTTTGATAGTAAAAAACTTCAAAGCATCTTAGGCTAGCAAAATACTTAAGTATCTATTCCTGTAACCCAAATTTTAGTGTCTGTATTCTGTAAGAGAATAATCTAAATATATCCAGTGCTGCAATTGTGAAAGAGGAGAACTCAATATAGGCCACGACCCAGAAGAGCACTTTAGCATATGTTCCACTTAAAGCATTGTGGTGGTTTGGGTGGATTCACCCTTTTTGCTTGCACCTTGCAGCCAAACACAGCCTGCTCTCTCACCCTCCCCCTGCCCCTGCCTAGGGAGTAGGGGAGAGAATTGGAAAGAAAAGGGTGAGGAAACTCACAGCTTGAGATAAAAACTATGTACGAATTAAAATAAAATGATAATAATAACAGCAGTAATAACAGAATATACAATTGAGTGATGCACAGTGCAATTGCTCACCACTCACCGACCGATGCCCGGCCTGTGCCAGCCAGCGATCCTGGAGCTGAGACAGTCCCGAAAAATGAAACCCTGGAAGACTGAGACCGAGCAATTCCTGAGAGAAGATTCCTGATTTCTGGTCAACCTTGGTTAATGTACTGACACGTGATATGATATGGAATATCTCACTGGCACATCCAAATGCCAGTTTTGGGTTTTGCTATTCACTGCGCTTCTCCCTCCCAGTCCTAATGCAGCTGTGAACCAGCCAAAAACGGTGGCCTTGAGCTCCAGCAGCAACTAATAACATTAGGATTTGATTTATCAACATTCCTCTCATAACAAGTGCTACACTGAAACCAAAACACAGCTATTCTAACTACTAAGAAGAAAATTAACTCTATCCTAGCAAAACCAGGACAAGCATATAAGGAATTCTGTTTCAGTAATACTCAGCTACTTGATTTCCATGGGATCATTTTAACTTCTTAAATTTGAACCATTTTATGTACCATGATGCTATAAAGGAAGCTGGTATATGAGAATGGGACTGCAACCCAGAACAAGAGCGTATATCACAAATATAGTTACCCGAGTCCCTCTCCACTGTTGTTTTCCACTTTGGTCCTCCAGCTAGTTCAGTCTCTCAGAGTTTCCTAAGCCACCTGTTTTGCTCCAGTGTCACCACTTAGCTATTTGACCTTTCCAAACCTGAAAGCAATTCTGGGATGTTGCAATCGTTAAATGAATATAGGTAAGTAGAGGGAACTAAGTGTCAGTTCAGTTGGATGAAACTGAATCCTTGACTGAATGGTCCTCAACAGACAGCACGTGAGGAAATGCACACTAGGAATGGTGGGTGTGCAGAGGGGCTCTCTGACAGCTATAAAATACACAAATATTTTATAGATTGAATACTGGGGAAATGTGGAATGTACCCATCAGAGATGCTTCCTCCATCTGGCTACAGCCCAGCAGAGAGATCATGTGGGCAAATAAAACCATTCGATTGTCAGTGTTGGTTACATTTCAAGAAGTACTTAAACGGCTGCTGGCCTCGGCTGCAGTAAAGGTGCACGTCTGTTCCCGAACCTTAGGCCTTCAACAGTAAGGGAATGAATGCTGAGTGTTTTGTTTTCAGGAGCATGACCTCCATAACAAAACAATGCCTGTCAGCAGAGAAAAACCTTTGCTTAAAAATCTTTGTAAAAATCACAATGATTGAAGCATCTTTGTTGTTAGCAAACAATAAAGCAAAAACCAGATGAAATAAAATAAATGTGTATTATAGGGTTTTAAGTCTTGTCATACAGGAGAAACATCAAGGAATCAACAGAAGACAGAAAAGATTATAGCTATTTAATTTCCACAGTGAGATTAAACAATTTTTATCACTTACAAACATGGCTACTTTATTTTAGATACACATGAACAGCTACAATATTCAACCTGAAAACCGAAATGACAGAAGTGGCAAGATTGCTAAGAGCAGGAGAACTGAGACGATCGACCATAATCAAATAGAGTTTAAAGAGTTTGAAAACAAACACTGGTGTTTAAGTAGTTTACAAAAGTTTTGGGAGACAGGAGGAGAAGAGAAAAAAATAATTTATTTTTTTTATATCTCAAACTCATCTACATATCCATAATGAGAACAAAAATCTCAGGAGATAAATTACAGATGAAGTCTGTAATCTAATATATACTTAATATCATCTTAAGGTGGCAAGAGTGAATACACCTCTGTGTCAGAGAGAAAGAAGCTATTTTGGGAAATTAAGAAGCAGGATTTTTATTTTGAAGCAATCATTAATTGGTGGTACATCTGCTAGGTATATTAATTGAAACCATCAAAGAAGATTAGTTAGGATGAATACTATAACCATCAGAAAACTCAAAACAAGAGATACATTCTTTAGTTCTCTTCCCATTTGGATGTGTAGAACATTGGTTTTGAAGGACAACAGTAGAAAAAACAGTAGTTCCACATTAATGTCATCTAGGTACAAGTGTGTTGCAAAATCTTGTCTGTGCTGCTAAAGTTGCTACCACACTTCAGAAGGGGTGACACGGGGAAACTGGAAAGTCTGGCGATGAGTTTAATTAAACCAGCAGTCCTTAGGTGTTAGGAATCATTGTTTTTTCCTTGTGCCTCTCGACTTTCCAGCAAGGCTTTGGACGATTGCACTTCTCCACCCTCTGCTCCTGCATCTAAAAAAAGACAGAATCAAACATTTATATAACACACACATTCTCACAGCTTCTTTAATGCAGTCAAATATTTGGGTTCACTGATCATCTCTTTTTGGATTGGCTCTTTATTACCATATTCACAGGTGCTGTAGAGAGATTAACTTGAAAGATAAAGAACTTGCAGAGGCTCTTCTAAAAGCAATTGCCTATTGGTGTTGATTTGCCTGCTCCTTGCACATGCTGAGCAATGTGCATTTGGTTGTAAGAAACAGATTGGAGAGAACTTTTTATTATTATTATTCTTTTTTTCTGGGTCATTTCCAAAGTCAAGTTAGAATATTACATTCCTCTGAGCATTGCTTAGTTTCAGGTAGATAACATTACAGTTTATGAACATGCCAGTTATCTGGCTGACCCTCTTTGCCAAGAAATATATAGGAGTATTCACCTTGTTTTCACAAGATGAGAGGATTTTTTTTGTTACTCTGGTTTGGAAGTTCACTCTTCCATAGGTTAGAGTTGAACGCTTACACAACTGGTGTAAGTAAAATCTCTCCAGCATGCATGGCCATTGGATGAACAGTTCCACCCTGACATTTTTGATGCTTAAATTCTCTTCACTGAGAAACAGGAACTCCTCTTGTCTTGATTTCCTTGCAAAGCATAATCTTTTTCACACTACCTTCAAGTCCCACATGGCATTAACAGGACAAAAATCTAATGCTCAAATCTAAGACAGCCCATAACTTTTGGG
This sequence comes from Antrostomus carolinensis, assembly GCF_000700745.2. Classification (NCBI taxonomy): domain Eukaryota; kingdom Metazoa; phylum Chordata; class Aves; order Caprimulgiformes; family Caprimulgidae; genus Antrostomus; species Antrostomus carolinensis. The sequence goes on from NW_010312997.1 coordinate 7,080, forward strand.
GGCAAGGAGGGGTCTTCTCAGAATATCTGTCTGTACCATCTTCCAAGTCCTATCCACTTTAATAATCATAATCTAAGGGGCACATTTTCAGCTATTTGCTCTGGAGACTTGCCACAAAATAGCACAAATAGTCAAAAGAGTTATATGTCTTGGTCTCTACAAACCACAGCAAATAGGTACCACTGTACACAATTCATCAGCTAAAGGTCTTGGCAGAAACCACTACATGTTGTAAGTCTGCTCAGAGTTTTGGAGGCTTCAGAGTTTTACACTGGTAAATTAAGAACCAAGTCATTTGACACCCTTCAACATTACACAGCACTGCTGGGGAAAAGGGAAACAGAGCCATCTTCTCTATTGGCTGTTTCTGTGTGGGGCTCGATGGGGAGCCTTGCAGACAGGGTTGAGGTAAATGGTTTGTTAGAGGAAATCTAATCTCATAGTTGGTAGCACTTAGATGTGCAACAGGTGCTAAGATGCTGAGTGTATCAAGATCACAGAATCACAGAATGTTAGGGATTGGAAGGGACCTCAAAAGATCTTCTAGTCCAATCCCCCAAGATAGTTATGCACAGTCAACTAGAAAAAAATCAGCCAACAATAAAGGTTATTGGCAGAAGAGAAGCAGATTACCAAATATAAGAAACCAGTATTGCCTTTTCGCTCTCAAACTTCTTGCAGATTCCTCTTCAACCTTTGGATCACCAGTGACAAAAATCAATTGTTTAATGTGGTTCCACTATAGCCTCTCACCAGAGCACCTGTGGAAAGTCTTAGCCCTCCAAAACTAACGCACCATCAGAGGATGATCAGACAGGATACAGATGGTTTTCATTTCAGAGTTAGGCTCTGAAATAAACAGCTGGTGCCAAAATCTCTCCTGTCCACCTCATGAGAACATTAATTTTGTGCAGCTTGCAGAGTACATGGAAATTTAGATTGGAAATTTAGATCACACAGCTACGATCCTTGTATATTCACACAGAATATATGCAAAGTCTCTTTTCTCTACTAAGCCAGACAAAAGGCATTAGCACATCCTGTTCCTGACCTTTCACTATGACAGCAGCTGACAGCATTTCAGAAAGAGCAGAAATGTATGATCCAATGAGCACTGGCTAAATTTGAAGCAAGATGGAGAGAGTCCTCCTCACCATTTACCATAAGCTTCACTGAATCTTTCAAAGTAGAAAAAAAACAGGACATACTTTATATAGCTACATGTTCCATCTTCTCCACTTTTCTCATTTATCCAACCTCTTTGTTTTGAGCTGCAAATGGTTTTCATTTTTTTAACAACAGTGTTGTTAAAACCAAAAACAGACAAAAAAGAGATGTCTGTTAGAGCCCCAAATGTTTCACAAACTGTTTCCCTGTCACAGCATTTGAACTTCCAAATTTTCTTTCCATTTTGATGAATTCTCCTCATTTTGCTTGCTGTCTCATCAGAAGTTTAACTTGCAACACAAGGAAGCCGGAATTACCACCTGATACTTGTGAAATTCCCAACCCTAAAAAGCATCCAAGCAGTCAGAGTGGACCTAACTGTATCCTGTATTCACTTCCTATTATCACTGCTGCAAACTGCTGATAACAGACACTGCTCCTTCCAGGCACGCTCTGGCACAGCTATATGCCAACGACAAAAGCAAAGGATAATTCCATGCTCTTAATTGTTCTTCAAATCCTGGCAGTGCAGGTCCTTGTATTTGTATGAAAACATCAGCATATTTTACTAAAACTAATGTAGCTGTGTTTCATTTCTTCTTCTTAATGCATTGGATGGGCACCAGGAAAGGAGGATTACTCTGCCTGGAAGGCTAAGTACTTATTTTATGCTGTGTTGTAACATTTCTTTTAACAAGACTTTCACTCTTTCATTTTTATTTTTATCCAGTGGGGGGGAAAGAAAAAAAAAAAAAAAAAAAGATCGAAGAGAGAAATTTTTCATGCTTTCAGAAGTATATTCTTTCCAACTACTAAACTTTCCAGAGGCCAAAATGAAACAAACACGAGAAATTTATCTCCAGCTGTTGTATTCTTTTGTGTTTTAACATGGTTTTCTGCATCTCTCTCAAGGTTCACTGCTCTAAACAATACAAGGATACAAAGGTTAGTTACACATAATGTAGCAATATATTTCAGTGTGTTGGACTGGTCACTTCACTTCCACAGCTCCTGACACTAACAACAATATAGATTTCCATCTACCTCCTCTTTGATAAGGGAAACAGTTCTCTCCTGCTGGATCCTGACCCCTGGTCACCGTGCACAAACTATGCCAAGCAGAAGAGCTGTTTGGAATAAAAAACCCTGCAATATTTGAAAACAAAAGCATAGAGTGACTGTTTGTACTTTGGAATGGATTTCCCGTGCTCCAGTTGCACACATCAGAAGGAGAAATCTGTAGGGATGTAGTTTTCATATTCCTAGGGAAAAATCTCTCCTTGAAACAAAGGAGTTTTAACTGGGGCTTATCTGCCATCATTGCCCCTGGACTCACAGGGCTCCCAGCATTACTTTGAATGTACTCTGACACAGTTCCCATTGTCCTTCCCACATGTTCTTCCAGATCCCCCAGTTCTCACTACTGCCCTGCAGCCTGGGGGTATTTGACCTTGTTGTCTTTCCCTTTTTTCCTTAATGTCCGCTCTCTCTCCTTCATAAATCTTTGCCTTTTCCTTTTGCAAAAGTAATGCTTCCTTCCAGCACCCATTCAAATTTATTTCCCAGGTTCAAGCCAGGATGAGGTAATTCAGTGTGTCCTCACTCTTCTGTGGAATAATTGCTGGAGGTAGCTTAAAAATCAGAAAACAGCTGGGTCCACACACTAGGGAAAGGTACAGTGTCGAAGAAGATCCCAGGGGAAAAATGCAGCTGGTACGCAAAGAATTCCTCTAAAATCGCCTCCCTCCCAAAGCCTTAATCTGCTTATCAGCATGGGAGATGGGAATAGGTGGTGGCTCGTTCATCAGTCTGCTCGCAATCCTGGATGGACAGCTGGTGCCCCTTTTGGCAGATCCCTCCCTTTTGTGGACCTTGACAAAAAACTGTAACTCCAGACCACTGAGCCCCCTCCTTCCCCCTTACAGAGCATACACTCTAAGTTTTGGTAACTTCTACCTTAAAAGGGGAACGGAAATGTCTTTTACCAATCACCATAAAGGTATGACTAGAGTAGCTCAAGCTCCACCCTGAAGGTAAAAAATAATATAAAAATGGCCCAAAGAAAGGCGGGAATTAGGGAAGATACCATCACGGACAAGTCAGGGCAGATACCATCACAGACTTCTGACCTCTGGGACCAGCTGGATGAGCTGAGCCTCTCTTCCCCCCCATAGGGATGCCTTTGGGTAAGACTTACACTTAGCCAAGAGTTGTCTCAGAAACTTAGACATCTCTAGAGAATTATTTTACTAACTCAGTGCTTTTTAGTAACTTGTTCCCTTTTTAGTAACTTGTCACCCTCTTAGTCATTTGTAACCTTAGTGTAAGCATTTATTTCTGCAGAGAGCAGATTATCACCGGCAATCCACACGAACCTGTATTATTCCTGTTGCTCTATTAAAGTGCTTTTATTCGCTTACAGACTTGCTGCACTGTTTCTTACTGGGCTGATGCCTGATGAGGCCCTGAGAGTCCATAGATTGTGACTGAATGGCGGGTGCGGGTCACCATCGAGTGAATCCGGCACTGGTGTGTCTGGGCTTCTAGTGCCACATCGAACTGTGTCCGTCCGTAACCAGCCACGCAAACCCCGTGCCCCACGGGACGCTGCTGAACGCTGCAGGTTTAGCCTTGTGAGCCCATAAATCGTGGGTGTGGGAGTGCAGCGCAATATCGAGTGAGTCCGCAGTTGCTCAGTTGGGCATCACTCAGGATCTAAGCCCAGCCGCCCCCAGCTCCTCCAGTCATCTGGGGGTGAGTTGGAACTCAAGGGGGTTTATTTCCTGCCAAATTGCTTTACCACCCCTTTCACACAACAGTCAGCAGGATTGCCATGGATACGCTGCCGCAGAAATATGACTATGCCCCTTTCCCAGGCTGGGAAGGAGTGGGCCCAAAAATTTTGGAAGGATGAAGAGAAAGTGATAGAACGCACTGAACAGTGTCAGGCTGCTTTAAAACTTAAAGCAGGAAAGGGTAAAGGTGTGATTTGTGCGGTTTAAGGCACCTGTTTATCTTGTGCACAAGCAGAAGCTAAGGGAACCCCCACTCCCACGGCAATTTCCTCTGCAGAATACACTGCTTTGAAAT
>NW_010312998.1:0-16749 GCF_000700745.2 Antrostomus carolinensis
GCTGGGGCCGTTATCGCCGCGGGCGAGGGGGCGGCCCCGCCCGGCCCAGCTGGGCGCAGCCCCCGGCCCTGTGCCTACAGGTGCTGTCCCCCGCCCTCTGCCTCTCCCTGGTGCTTGCGATTGAAAATGGATTTCAATAACTATATTTATAAATGACATTAAGGGAATCATAAGCGTCTGTCGTACCTGGACACCCGCCTTTTATGTAGCTGAGTATGAGATTATTTCCGTTGCAAATCGCCTGCTTTTGAGGAACAGAACTACTCTTTCCTCCGGTGTTCCAGTGGAATAAACTCATTCTGGCACCACAGAAATTAACAGCAAAGCGCTAAACACTAATTTTAGAGTTCATTATTTTACAAGAAAGTTTTGCTCACAGCAGTAGGGCACTCAGCAGGGCTCAACCCTTTTCTAGTCAGTCATTTGTTTGATATCACCTCATTCTACAGAATTTCCGTGCTCACAAATGTAGGTTTGCATGTTTCAGTTTCACGCCATCAGACCCATGGCATTACATCAGGGAAACATACAACAGGAAAGCGCTGAATTCCTCTGTTTGCTCTGCCCTTTGTGATGTTCCTCCAAAGCAATGCTGCACAAAACGAAACCAACTTTAACCAATGATGGCAAAAAGATCTTAGAAACTGCACTGTTACAGATCTAAACTGTCACTCTCATGGAAAAACTCCACAACTAATGGCACACTTGATGGCTCTGGGGGGACTGAATAAGACCCCACTTGTGTCCGTCTTCTGAGCTCTGGAAAGGAAACCTTATGCAGCTGAAATCAGTGAGTGACTTGCTCATTCCCATTTCAGGGCCACTGCAATCTGTTAAAGTGAGTACGGTCCCAGGGAACAGCAGGAGAAGAGAAGTTGCACTGTTAACAGGCAGTGACTCCCAAAGGCTATAATGTGTGATACCATCACCATATTTATCATAGCAAAAATTCCCCACATTTTATTGCAGTAATTTTCCTTTAGTCAGAGTTAATTCCTGGAACTTATGTACCTTATTAAGTAAATTACATTAATACCCATGAAGTTGCCAAAGGTGAAATAAAGGATTAAAGAGTTAAGTATACTAATTCAAGATGGTTTCATCAAGCAGAGATAACTAGCTCATGGTAACTGTTTTTTGGGGTTTGTTTTTTTGTTGGTTTTTTTTTTTAATATTCTTACCACATAGCGATGGTCGTCTCTGGGGAAGAAAAATCAGTATCAGGACTAGAAAAGTGATAATTTAGTTTTGGTCATTGTGCAGTGCTACATTTACTTTCTGTACTCTGTTTTAAAATAACGAGCAAGGAAGCACTGCTGCTCACAGTGACTTGTGGATGTCAGCTTCCACAGGCCAGGAGAAACAAGAGAGCATTTTACTAGCTGGGCCTTGCATCACTGCTAAGTTTAAAATGATGACTTTGACTCTTTGAAGAACCTACCCTGCATTTACCTCTCACGCCCTTCAGATTGCCTCATGAGGAAACTCCTGCTTTGTTCACTAAGCAATATGTTTTGTGTCTTACAATTTCCACTGTAAGTACTCACTGTTCACTGTAAATTAGTTTTTTTCAAATTGTTTATCTGTTCATACCCAATGAATACAGTAAATATAAAAAAAAACTTGTGAAACATCGCTATGGTCACAAATACCATTAAAACAGCTCTAAAACACAGTGAATGGCAACGTTTCTTGAGTGCAACCACTAAAACAAGATCTGGAGCTCAAGGCTGTTCAAGTGGGACAGATTTTAGGATGACTTGCTAGTTCCCAAACTTTTGCCTTTTTTTTTCCCCCTGCACTTACAATGTAGTTGGTAACAAGTAGTTAGATTACCTGAACTTGAAACTACCTTGGAATGAGCTTTCTTCTTCTGTGAGATGCAAATTAATCTTACCTTCTGGTATCTCTGTGCTCTGCCAATAGGAAATGGCACTTCAAGGAGAGTGAATTATGCATGCACAGCATCAGGGTTCTTGTCTTCATATTGTGCGTACATGACTGGCCTCAGTTCCAGTAAGAAAAGGGTTAGGAAAACAAGCAGATTATTACATACTTGAGACTTATGTTTGAAGTCGTATTCTCAGGGATGTTTTTTTAAAGAGGAAACTATTTACTAAAATAAAATTAGCTGAAGTTCTAGGGAAGCGTGAAAATATGGAAATAAGAGGGACCCTGGCCACAGTGTTTCTGAGTGGTGAAGGGTCTGTCTCATAAATCTCAGGGCATTTGTTTCTAATATTTGTTGAGGTAAAAAAACCCAAACTTTAAGGTAGGACAGAAGGACCCAGATTATCTTCTGAATTGAAAACCTTTTCCCTGGGCAAAATATCAAGCTCTAGGAGAGCACTCTAAATCCAGACATATCAACTCGATTGTCAGAGGCACAAACTACAAGAGCAGAGATCTCTACCCTCATCACAGGGAGGAGTGTGACCGAGGATGCCATGCATCATATTTAAAATACGTTCAGAAGTGGAAGGTACATAGCCTAATTACAGGGTAATCATCTTCATTAGCCAGCTAGAGGATTCCAATGACAGAATTAATCAGGACCCCAATTATAGGATGATATTCCCATCACTCAAGGAAACAAATATGCTTAGGTGTAGCTTCAGCTGTGATTACGTGGAAGCCACAGCCCTTTTCCTCATCCTCTGTCTTGTTTCCTTCATCACAATTCTTTTAATGTTTCCTTGTTTGTTCATGAATATCTTTCCAGAGTTGGAGGGTAAGGGAGAGACAGCAGAAAAAACCTGACAGCGAAACTCAAAGTCCTCATCTGTACAGCATTACCAAACTCACAGCAGATAGCTTGAAGCTCTCCCCTTAAGGCAGTTCTATGCTGTCCTCCTTCAGTAAGCAGGATTTCCTCCTCCCACTTCTAGCATCCCTGAGGAACAAAGCTTTCCAATGTATCTTAGTTGAAAACCAACAACTAGAGATTTTTCTTTTAACTATTGCATACTACAGTTCAAAACAGATAATATAATTGAATGGAAAAAAATTACGTGATACATCTTCCAAAAATCATGTCTCTGCTGAGAGATTTATCTTGCATCTGGTGATGAGAAGCTGATGAAAAATCTCTCCTCTTCAGCAGCAAATATGAGCTAAGATTTCGAGCCTTGCTTGCAGAATTCCAGGTAAGGCTATTACAAGTCATTACTAAACAGCCTGAATTTTCCCAAAGGTTACAAGGATGAAACCCAAACTCCAATGTTTTCATGAAGAAGGGAGCATATAAAGTTCTTTTGCTCCTTCTGAACATGGTAACAGCACTGTAGCCATTCAATGTAAAGACAGACTTTTTCACCAGGGAAAACTGTTTCCTCCCAGTGCACAGAACAAAAATCTCTCTTCAAAGTATAGAAGAGCAGCTCACTGCAAAATTAGAGCTCTTCCAGTAGTAATATGCTAATCCTCCTGCTCTAATAAAGGATGAGTGAGATGAGACCTATCACTGACTCATGGAGAACATAGACAAAAGCTCTGTATTTTCTACAGAGCGGTGGATCACGCCTGTAAGATTTCCTAAATAAACTGCTAGAAGGTGTGACACCACATGGGGAAAGGCCTGGACTCCAATTACAAAGATAAATTCTTATTCAAGGAACAAGAAGCACTTGGACTAGGCAGAGGATCATAAATTACACTCTTATTACAGAGTTGCCAGGCTGTCTAAATTTCACTGGAGCATTAAGTCAGTAGAGCAGACACCTGAGTCGTGATTATAGGGAGGTTGCATCATTCACAGTCATAATTTTTTCCTCCCTCTTCTGAGACTTTTTACTGTGTCTCCTTGCTTGCTTAGACTTCATTGTATGCTTTCTCTTGCTTGTAAATTTATCTTTGATGCATTGTAAGTAAAAATTCTTGCAAAAATAATTATCGCATTTAGGAACTTAATACAGGACTGACACATAGGATCACTTGATAGGCACTAAAGTCTCAAAAAAACTATCACAGCTAAGCAGTAAGCTATTGTTCAGGTTGGGATTGCCCACACAAACATAGCTTGCGCTGGGCAGGAAAGCAGCCTACATAATATTGTTCAGAGCCCAAAAAGGTTAAGATGACGAGAAAACTAGCCAAAAATGGAAAGGCTGCAGATGGACATTTAAATTGACCCCAGCGTGATCACTTGGAATAGCATCTATGTCAACGACTGTTGTTTGAGTACATTAATTAATATTAAAAGTCACAAGTTCAATGTTAAGTTTGTTCTAGTTATGGAAGCAGTGTATCAGTTTTTAGTTTCATGTTCCCAGCACAATCTTAGCAGCCCATTAGGCCTTTGGCCAGCAGGTACCAACACCAGCACACCTCTTCAGCAAAGAGCCTTCCTTACACCCCCAGGGGGGTGCAGGGTCCCAAAGAGAAGAGTCTCGCTAGTTTCTAAGTCCCTATCACTAACATCTTTTCTGGGGGATAAAATGAAGTTCATATTCCCAATTCCTCAAGGTGCTGAGCGCTCAGAACCTTGCAGGAACAGCCAGCTGAAACAATAGGAGTGGTTTGTATAGGGCAATGTGAATGCCATAGGGACATTCTGAATTGTTGCTGAGAGTTTATTTGGCTGCCCAGTTGTGAATACCTGTGTCTCAGAACAAGTAGTCGCATGACTGTTGCTGCTGCCACAAGGGAGGCAACAGGACCGTGTGGGGACAGGGCAGATTCCCCTTTTGGCACCGTTGCACAGGGAAATCAGCCTAAGATGCCACTGAAGCCATAGCTCCAGGGAGAAATACACAACCAACGCTCTGGAAAAACATGGACAGAGATCTCCCGTCTAGGGTTTCCTAATTCTGGAGCCGTTCCAGGCCCAGCTCCTGCTCAAGGCAGGACAATCTGTCATCAGAGAGTAGCAGCACAATGGAAAAGTTCAGCTGTTCCCTCTTCCCTCAGTACACTACTTGCATCGGGCAGAGCTTCAGCCGGTGTCAGGATCCGTCTCCTTTTGCAACAGTTTGGCACAGAGGTAGAGCTCAAGTCTTTAGCTTGGCACCTGCAACGTTACAAAGAGCTTAGAAACCTGTATTTACGTAAGTGCTTTTCCCCACTCAGGCAACATTAATGACCTACACTACACCTCTGAGTGACTCATGGCTTAAAATGGGAGAACATGTAAGTTTAATGTCATCAGTGTGGGACAGGAAACAACGACTGCTCAGAACACAGAACAGCACAATCCTTGTGGTCAGGGGTCCTCAGTGGAACTCTGCATAAGCACTCAGTGCTAGTAACAGTGAGTTAGTAATAGCTATGCACAGCTCAACACATTTCACTCAAATACACCGTGGAATCAAGGTGAAAGAGTGGAACTGAAATAAAGAAATACTTTGCAGTCCAAAACCTGAAAATAGCTGGAACAAGACTCCTCAAACAAGCATAAGCATTAATTACACCAGAGGAAGCCATGCAAATCTAGCTACACAGGTTCTTTTCATTAGGTTTTTTTTGTTTGTTTTTGTGAAGTCATTTCACATTAGTCATTACAAATGAACACCAGAGCTGAGGACAAACTATGAGTCACAACCACATTCATTCTAAAAATTCCAGCATCTCTTCTTATGCAAATTTTCAGGGACCTGAGCATCCACTCCAACCCCACTCACTTCCCAGGAAATTATAGTCCATTCATCTGTTCCGCAGAGCACATTTGTGCAAGGGGTTTGTGGCAATAGTCTTTGTCTGGGTAATAGTTCTCCTCCCCTTTGAGGTGATACCATATTTTGTGCCCCGTTATTTTTTTAGGCTAACGAAGAAAGACTGGCAGGAGCATGGTAACTTGTTGGAGAAAAGGCTGGCTTCTGAGCCATTTTACATTCGATTCATGTAAAATTTGTAAGTTAAAGCTGAAGAACATTCCCAGAAGTTCTAACTCTTGCTTCAGTAAGTCCTACAGTCCTGTCTAGAATTTTTCTGCAACATGCACAGTTTCTACAAGATTTTGGTTACTTCCAGTTATTTTTGAAGGCAAGTCCTAAACTCTGAAGCAAGGAGCTGAAAGATTCTTCCTGCTACCTTAGGAAACTGCTATTGAGGAGGGTACATAGTTCACAGGTTTTGTTTCTGTTTTCTTTTTTTAAACTTCTCCAGGAAGCCATGTAACAGAGCTTATTTTTTATAACACATTTATTTAAATGACCAAGTATTACTGTGTCTTCATTTAGTCAGCTGTTGTATCACCCAGTGACCCCTCCCCACCTGAGGAGGGGAATTGGGAAAAGGAAAGGAGACTCATGGGTTAAAATGAAAACAGATGTAATGAAATAATAATAAAACCTAATATGAATACTAATTTAAAATACACAAATTTATACTCAGCCCACATAGTGGTTGCCAGCTGCACACTCCCAGCAGCGAATGCTGGATGTCAAACACTGCAAGCACCACAGCTTCTCCATTTTGGTAGCTGGTGGAGACATAGCTGTTATTCTGTGAATCACATTTGTTGGGATCTGACAATGCCCATCTTGTCACTTAATTCCTAAAAACTGTATCTCTTGTGCAGGTCCTTTGACCTTACCTTGCTTGATGGCAGAACCAGCTTCCAAAAGGATTTGAATTATTTTATTTCCCTTTCTCAAAAACTTCTGCTGCGTTTCCCCACACGATGATGTCATCAATGTATTGCAGGTGTTCTGGAGCTCCGCCCTTTCCCAGTGCATTCTGGATCAGTCCATGGCAAATGGTGGGGCTGTGTTCCCACCCCTGGGGCAGTCGATTCCAGGTGTACTGGCCACCCCTCCAGGTGAAAGCAAACTGTGGCCTGCACTCTACTGCCAAAGCAATGGAGAAGAACGCATTAGCAATGTCTATGGTGGCGTACCACTTGGCTGCCTTGGACTCCAGTTCATACTGGAGCTCTAACATGTCCGGCACGGCAGCACTCAGTGGTGGTGTGACTTCATTCAGGCCATGATAATCTACTGTCAGTTCCCACTCCCCATTACAATTTTGCACGGGGCATACAGGACTGTTAAAGCGTGAGCATGCCTTGCTGATCACTCCTTGGCTCTCCAGTTCATGGATCAGTTTATAGATGGGGATTAGGGAGTCTCGATTAGTGTGGTATTGTTGCCAGTGTATTGTTGTAGTAGCAATGGGCTCCTTTTGTTCTTCAACCCTCAGCAGCCCTGAAATAGAAGAGTCCTCTGGTAGACCAGGCAAGATAGACAGCTGCTTAGTTTCCTCAGCCGCTACATCAAATGCCATCCAGTACCCCCTCAGATCCTTGAAATACCCTCTCCTGGGGTAATGTACGCCAAGAATGCACAGAGCATCTGGGCCAGTCACAAAAGGGTGCCTTTGCCACTCATTCCTAGTCAGACTCGCTTCAGCTTCCAATACAGCCAGCTCTTGGGATCCCTCCGTCACTCCAGAAATGCAACTGGATTCTGTCCCTTTATAGTTTAACAGTGTGAGGGTGCATTATGTCCACTAAAGCCTTATACTCCTGTGGTTCTGACGCGCCAGGCCATCAAATCCACACAGTCCAATAAACATGGTTGTCTCTCTCCTCCTCCTCCTGGCTGGTGGCAGGGCCCCTCTAATTTTGAACAGAGTGCCTATCATTGACATATGCGTTTGGGCAGCTCACGTGGATTGGACCCCCATTCTCCTTACTCATGTCTTGTAAATAGGGATCTGGAGCTCATCTATGCTGTCTGGGGAGCTAACCACTGGAAACTGGAGCAGCAGTTTTCCTGGAAGAACCCCCTTTTGCCATTGTTTTACCTTACAACTCACATATGTATGCCTGTAAAACTAAGGTATGTTTTCTATCCCATTTACTCATGTCTTCTCCATGGTCATGCAGGGAAAACCACATGGTGCCTCGTGAGGTGTACCATCCCTCTTGAGCAGGTCTTGCAGGGGAGCGCTTTCTCCTGATGAGACACTTGTCCATACAGATAGGGAGTACAACCTATCCTCCACCTGGGACAATGTTTCCAACAGCCTATTGAGCAGTTCTACAGATTTGTCAGATGCTTTTTCCACAGCTGAGACACCAGCCACATTCGATCATCTGCATTACTCACTGTTGGTGCCTCGATGTCTTTCCAGCTGAACAATGCCAATGGGTTGGCACAGGATGGTGGTATGCTCAATACCCACATGCGCCCATGGGTCCAGTAAACTTTGAGTGCACCTGGATCTAGTGGTGTCTGTGGGTCGTCCAGGTCAGTAAAAATCAACTCCTGCACAGCTATTTCCCTCAGATTATTAACACCTCTCTCATTGGTTGTCCACTTGCCTGGGTGGTATACCAGATTGTCCCTAAAGGTATACCTGTTCTCCATGCTTAACAGGAGTCGCCTCCAGAGAGTGAGGGAATGTGCCTCTTTTGCAAGATTCCTGTCAATACCTACTTCTCTATCCATCGATCCCAACTGCTTGGCTTCTCTACCCTCTAACTCCACACCATCAACTCCACTATCCCAGCATGGGAGCAGCCAAGTAACCAGTTGCTCTCCTTCATGACAGCTATCATCTTTACTTATTTCTTGCAGCTCACTTCTGGATATAGATTGAGTGGTTACCTTTGGCTCTTCCTCCTGTGATGTCCCTGGTAGAACTTCACAACCTGCTCTTTTTGTCTTATTTCTTTGGTATGAGGGCACCGATACTGGCACAGGTTGACTGTCAGGGTTAGCTGCAATATTTGTCACTGAGGTCTGAGTAAGTGCAGTGGGTGTTGCCTGGAGTTGAATAGTCACGGTACTTGTTGCAGAATTTTGAGTAGCTGCTGGGGTACCTGCTGCGGGGGCTGTAGCAGCTGCACAGTACCCACATCTATACCGATGTTTTACTCTAAGCAAGACCAAGAACTGAAAGACATTCAAAAGGCCTGAAAATATAAGCATGGTGGTTAAAACAGCCCAAGGGTATTCAAAATTCTTAAAAGCTGTTGAAATTAACCCCAAGGGAAAAGGAAAGCCCCAAAGAGATGTCTCCCCTCTAACTTGACCACGTGAAATAAAACAAAAGGTATAATTATAAACAAATTCCACTAGATGGCCCCCAAAGTACGTCGATAAAGCTGCCACTGCTGTTTTGCTGGGCACCTCAGCCGCTACCATTCCACAGTGATCATAAATCAGCACAATTACAAAACAATCCATAACACCATAAACTAATGCCAAACAGCAGAGCAAAGCGAGTCCTTTAACCCCACGCTCAGAAGAGATAAACTGCACAAACCCAGTTACAAATGACAATAAAGCCTCCCACTGCTCTGAAAAGAAAAATAAATACCAGAGAACTATGCCCGGAGACACCAACAAAATGAATGCCCAAAATGATTAAATTCTAGTTGAATCTGTTAAAACTTCAACCCATCAGGACTCTGAGATTAAAAGTCTGCAGTTCTCCTGTAGCAGCCATTTGAGTTGGGTGCCAAATAAACTGTCCTGGTCCAGTCAGCTGTTCTATCACCTAATGATGCCTCCCCACCTAAGAAGGAGAATTGGCAAAAGGAAAGGAGACCTGTGGGTTGAAACGAAAACAGATTTAATGAAATGATAATAAAACCTAATATTAATACTAATATAAAATACCCAAAAGTTATACTCAGCTCACATAGTGGTCATGGGCTGTGCACTCCCAGCAGTCAATGCTGGATGTCAAACACCATGAACACCACAGCTCTGATGAAAGCGTGACAGTCACAGCAAGCAGGAGAGCAGGCCTGGGGAGCAGTGATGGGCGAGACCCTCTGGAGATGGCAACCATTGGGAAGAGGGTCATCCCAGCAAACTTTCCAGTTTATAGTGAGCATGACATTATGGTATGGAATACTTCTGCTGGCCAGCTTGGGTCAGCTGCCCTGGCTTTTGCTCCCCCTGGCATCAGCACCTGGCTGACTATAAACTGCTGAAGACCTTGATCACGATGGAAACCTGCACAGCACAGCTGGCCATGAACTAAACCAAAGTGTCTTACCAAAATTAACAAAATTCACTGTAACAAGAAATTAGGATGAAAAAGAGTAGAAAAGGGATAAGGCTGGTGATACTCACCTTTATGTAAATCAGTTCATGCAACATGGTTTGCGATATCTTGTGTAGTACCAGACATCCTATCTCAAGTACAGTCTTAGGACGTGGTGTGAGAAGACAGATTAACACTATCAAAAACTTAAACATACCGAGACACTGAAAGCCTTAGAAAGAAAATTAAGGAGGACCTGATAACTGTGTATCAAAGAAAGTGCAGTTTGGTATCTCCTATTCTCCCCAGCACAGGAAGCTACAGAGCATTCAGCAACTCTCAGAAATAAGAAAAAAATATATTTTTCTTTACAGGTCATTAGATTGCAAAACTTTTCATTAGAAGAAATTATTCAATCTAAGGTTAACAATACTCAGTTACTCTGATTAGCAAAAATGCCAACAGGCTTTCACACATCAAGCTGATCCCTAAATACGTAAGGTAGAGATGCAACTGCGGGTAGGACAACCTGCACACTAGGGATTTCTCATGTTCCACCTCGGACCATCCCATACCAGTCACTCTTCAAGGAGACAGGATAGCGGAGCAGGTGGATGGGCAGTGCAGCTCAATGATGCAGCTGCAGTTTGACAGTGACAGAGCGGCTGACAGACCCCTCAGTGGCTGGGTTCCTCCTGCAGAACCAATCCATCCCATCCGCACTGCTAGAGATGCCACAGGCAGCGTTGCAGAGGCGCTTTCCACACTTTTTCCAGGAAGCTAGACTTTCAAAATACATGTTTGGAAGGCTGAAAGATTTCGTGCTTGCTCTCCAGGAATAAATTATGATTTTGTGTAAACTAGAAATAAGAGCTTGAACGGGGGAAAGGGGAGAGCTTGGAAACTGAAATGGCTTTTTATTTTGAATAAAAAAATATAGAGCATTTAGAAATAGTAATATCACAATAAACTGCTAAACTCCCAACATCTGGATAGCAATCAAAGCACCAGTCTTTCAAAAGTTATGCACATGCTCAGCAAGCTGGATGAAGGCATCCAGCACTCACACCAGTGGCTCCTTACTCCTGGCTTCCCCTAAACTCTACTTCAGATTATGAAGGCAGTGTATTCAGCTGCCAAAGAGACAAAGAAAAGCAGAAAGAATTCCTCAGCTACAGATGACTGCTGCACATTTTATTCTTTTTTTCTTTGCTTCAGTGTTAGGTCATCAGATAATTTTTAGTAACATTTTGTATTCAGAAAAGATGGGATTTACAGCCTGTAGAAATTTTTTGAAGCATCATTATCTACAAAGTTATTAACAAAAGACAGTATTTTCCTAAATGATGTTCTAACATTAAAATGAAAACTTTTGTTAATTTTTTAAACATCTTTTCAAACAATTTATGAGAATAACACTTCCTATGGCTATCAGATTACCAAGATGGTTAACTATCACAAACTCTTCCTCATGCTTGAGGATTCTTGTGCCAGTAAACACTTCACTCAAGAATCCCACAAAGCCTCAGAGTCTCACAAGCAGAGACTTTCTACTTACGTTGATAAACACAAGAAAAGAAATATTATACTACCTGTTAGCCAAGCAGTACTTACTTTCAACACTCTTGACTTTTTTGAAACTGTCACTTTTCTTTTAATGGTAACATGATGAAGGGAGTAATTAGAGACCTCCTAGCACCTGGAAAATCCAATACAACCCACATATGTAGCTTCAAGAAAATATAAACCAGAAAATCATAAAGGTGAACAGGTGCAAGATGAAAAACTAGATTAAAAATTCATTCTTTTTAAGCAGGTTCTGAAATATTTCCAGAAGTTGTGCCATTTCCTCTATTTATCTCCTGTAGAAGTGTACAACTGCTAAAATCCTGTGCATGATTGATATTCCAAATTAGGCAGCTCTATCACTTTTGCTAAAGACTTTCAGAGGAAAATAAGAAATTTAGTGAAGTATTTGAAATTTTCTAATTATCAAAATCGTAAAGGAAAAGATATCAAAGGCCCTGTAAGAGGAAATCAGTTAAGAATTCATGATTGGACCATAAATTGAAGAAGCAGCTATAATGTGGTTATTTGAATATTTCTTTTACAAGGCACTAATTATGTGAGAATTCTCTTGCCACAGTCAAACAAGAAGGATGCCTTTGGATGTTTCACAAAAATGCATCACCAGTAGTTTGCAAGGAAAAACTAAATGTTCTCAAGAGACTTCAAATCCCAGTTATTTACAATTGTTGTAACCACAGTCTGCAGATTCCTGCAACTGAACGAATACAACATGTCATTTTAAGTAAAGGCATGCAAGGCTGCTAGAAATTAGCTTTTTTAATTCTAGGAACTGACAGATAAAGAAAGATACGTCAATAAATCATTACAGTCTGCCCACCCCACCTTTAAAATTCTCAACACAACTGTACCAGAAAAATCTTTTATGCTAAATCTCAGAATTAATCTGGGTCCAACAGGCACTACTATTACATTCTTCTAGTTAGAACTTTTATGATTCTGAAAGAATTATATTCTACCTCATTTATGAAAAACTGAGAAGCAATACTGTGTGTAGATACCTCTCCATGTCTTTTTTTAAACAAACAACCAGAAAAAATTACATAAAAGATTCAATATGTATTAAAATCTGAAGAACTGCTTTTAAACAGAGTCACTCAAGTAATTTTTGACATGGTAACTGACACGTATTTGGGGTATTCCATAAATCCGTCACCAGTCAGAGCCTCAGATCTCCAAACTTGCTATTACTGAAACTGGCTGCTAAGCTTTTGCAGGGTTACATCTTGCCCGTGATCAGAATACAACACTGTGACAAAATATACTCTAAAACTGAAATAAAGATGAGATCTTTCAGGACTCTCACACATGAGGTAATACTTCTAACTACAGAAATCAGTGATTGAGGTTGTAATTATTCCCTCATAAACCCACTTCTGTCTTGTATCTTGAAAAGTTTGCATGAAGTTCTTAAAATGTATTTGGCCTGAAAAAACGTTAAGACTCCACATTTAAAATTTAAAAGAGCTCTTGACTCTCAGGGTTACTAACAACCGATTGTGACTTTTTTTAAAACAGTAATGACAAAGCCATCTTTTCAGAATCTGGCAAAAATGTACAGAAAACCAAAGCCAAACCAAATCATTGGCACCTGGTCATCTCTTCTCCATTGCCATGAAGCTCCACATCAAGATTAATGAAGAGGCTTTTCTCTAATAAGCTTAAGAACATAATACAGAGTCAAGCTTAGTAAAAATTCTCTGGGAGCTGCATCATGTGTCCTACCATTGTAAGAGCTTCCTGGACTGTAATTTCTCCATCAGGAACGCCCACTCCCACACTACTCAGTTGGTAAAGGAGGCACATGCTGCTTCTAGAACTAAGGCGTGGAAAGGGATGCCCACTGTCAGCATTTAAAATGCTGAGAATTTGAACTGATCCCCCAAAGACTTACTTAGCTGGGGCTGGGAAACATTTTCCCCATCAAATCTTAAATTTCTCATTAAATAGGCATGATTTATACAACGCAGTGTTGAAGACGTTTTGGGAAGAGTTCAATCCCTAAAATGGATAGAGATCTTCTTTGGACAGCTCAGGACTTTATTTAAAGACATACGAAAGCAAGCCCCTTATCTCTCCTTCAAAATATTACTCAGTACACAGAAAGCTTGTTTTGCTCCACAGTGCATCCCTTGGGTAGGTGTTAGTATTTCAGTGTGTATCTCCTGGTACAGTGGTGTGATCCAAACCATTTTAAGTAAAATTGTCTTTGAGATACTTTTGCCATGCCTACAGGTACTGTTGTTCAAAACACTAAATCCTGAGATGTTTCAAATTCAAGAAAATTCTACAAAACTGTCCTTTTAAAAATTAAAATAAAGATCAGTCAGAATGGAAACGTGCTCTATAATTAGTTAAAAACAACTAGATTCTCTGTGCCGTGTAATAATTTTACTGAACAAATAGCTCTCAAGATGTACTTTTCATAATTTTTATATACAAAACCCATAGAAGAATAAATCTTTAAATGATGGTTTTACAGAATACGTTGCAATTAACCATGGCATAGTATGTTCCCAGATATTCAATACCAAGCTTACAAGTCAGAAGCATCTATCATGAGGCATTTAAAATTGTAACATGCTCTTCTCATCTTTGCAATTACAAATATTTTTTAAGATGCCCCACTCTTCAGTAGCACTTAGCTTTCACCCAATGCAAATTAATCTACAAACAAGCACTGAAATCCTGGAGATCTGATTTAGGGACAACATTCAGCATCATCTCAGACATTTATTACATGATAAATTAATTTACTAAATGGAAATTTTCTCTTAAGTAATCTTTGGGTAACTGAAACACATTTAGTTAAGGACAGCACACAAACGTAACTTATAAGTTATCTTCTCCAAACCATGAGTTTGCCCTAACATGCACAATAACACCACCTGCAGAATTTACTTAGAGCAGCTTTTAAAGCATTTGCAATCCACAGCTAGTACTTTTTTTCTTGACTATTTGATTCAGGGGATATGGGAGTTAAAATGCAATACCAGCATTTTCAAGGCTACTTTCAAATAAAATGTAATCATGCTAATTATAATTTACTTCTTGGTACTTAATTATTTCATTGTAGTCACATGTAATTAAACCAAACAAATAAACAAAGTTCATAACAGTAAGTATGAGTGATTGTGCTTTATGAATTATTTCTAATATGCGTCTAAAAAACCCAAACCAAAATCATTCCAACTTAACAACCAAATTTAAAAGTCTGGGATAAACCTCTCAAATAGCCCAAACCACTGAGTTACCAAAACATGAGCAAGAACAAGGTTTCAGAAAGATGCCACAGCGTGATTGCATTTTGAATTTTGACATTTTAAAGCCTCTACTTTCATTGATATAAGGTAATCAATTTTTACACTCCTCCCTTTTTTCCCCACAGCAGAAATCACATCATCAAGTGCGAGTGAATGATTACCCATGCTTACTCTAAATGGCAGACAACACAAGTTACAGAAACCTGGACCAAGACTACAGTAGTTTACAAAACATAAAACAAGGTTAACAGATATGCCTTCTTTAGGATAATACATAAGAAGGGGTTTTAGGAACTTTGTATCAATAGCTCATTTCAGACTATGCAGTGTTTTCTCCTCCCTTTCAAAGGTCTGTGAAATAAATGGGTAAACATGTTCTCTTCAATATTCAGTCCAGAAAGTTTAGTTGCAAAAAGATTATACTTGCATAAATATAAAAACACATGATAAAGCAAAATATTTTTAATTAGTAAGCCAATCATAAATAAATTCACCTAAAATTAACAGAAGAAGCAGCTGTGTTCTTTCTACATAGACACTTTTTTTTAGCATGGTTTAATAGCCAACTTCATTGTCTAGCCTGGGACAAAACAATTCATCATTGAGCACTCAACAATTCTGCACACCGAGCTAAGTCTTTTTTTTTTTTTTTTTAGTTACATTTTTTACATTTTCTTTACAAATGTAATATTTATGTACATTATATATTTTATTTCTACAATTGATGTACTTTACTGAAACTCTACAACTTTCACATTGGGAATTCGCCGAAGTCTTTAGTAAATATGAATCACTCCTTTTAAAAAGAAATTCATATGAACAACCAACATACAGCACTGCCCTTTGACATCTCTGTTAAGGATTTGGATCTGGAAGGGCTACTAAAATAAACGTAAGAAAAAAGGCTTTACCTAATTGTATGTTTTGTTAAGAAATATCATCCCACATAGCTACATAAATTCACCAGCTTGCAATAAACAGAGCACCATACTGCTGCACAACTGGAAAGGTGTATAAATCAATTACATGTTTACTAGTGAAAGAGCTTCAACACTCCTAGCACTTTTTAGACTGAAGTAAATCTGCAAAATTCTCTTGGAAATGTATACTTCTTTAGGTGTAAAGCTTCCAAAACAGTGCTGGTCACTGTGTATATTGTGAAGAACAAGCATCCACTTCTGTAACTGCCCGTATGCTTCTCTCGGCCTTTGCTTCTATGTGAAGTCAGGATTTTTCTTCTGTTTATTCCTTGTTCATTTACAAATCTGCTGTTGAATATTAAGTAAGAATTCATAATATGAGAAAGCTGATTCTGTCCGATCCTCAATTAAATGCTGAAAAAAGTCTGTTTTGGCAGGGTTCTCATCTCTGAAAGAAGAGAGGAAGGTATTTTAGTCCAAACATTGAGCAAAAAGTCCAGTGTAAATTCAAGCAGAGGTATAAGTTCTAACTTACACCTTACTGCTTACTGTCCTTCTGAGTTTAAATTCAGTCCGAAGATACCACAATTGCAAATAATCCAAAGTTTAGAAAAAACCTCTAAAATATGCTATCAAACAGCAGCATCTTTTTAAGCAGTATAAAATGGTAGAAAAGTGGGTGAAACAGCATTTAAAGTATCTTGCAGAAATACAAGAAAGAAAACGTGAAATCAATTTTGTTTTCAAAGTTAACAAATATGCTGGTGCCAATGAATTCTGGCTTCTTTAAGTACCTCAGCAGCAAAAGGAAGACTAGGGAAAACATCTTCAGTCTTTACTGCTAAGGCTGGCCCTCAGGATTTGCAGGCCCTGGAGGTAGGAGAGGAAGTCAGGAGAAAGGAAGACTTTTCCTTGGTCAAGGAGGATCGGGTTAGGGACCATTTAGACAAACTCAACACCCACAAATCCATGGGCCCCAATGGGATGCACCCTCGAGTGCTGAGAGAGTTGGCAGATGTTATTGCAGAGCCACTCTCCAT
>NW_010312999.1:0-17319 GCF_000700745.2 Antrostomus carolinensis
TCACAGCAGAGCTGCTCCAGCCCTCGGAGAAAGCAATTAGCAAAGCATTACCTTGTGCTTCTCTTTAGTCATTTGGGGTGCAGGTACAAGAAGGCAGTACCACACTACCCAAATTATCTCTCCATTGGCTCTGATGACCCCTCCCCTGTTCTCTGTTCATAGTCCAGCCCTGCTGCACTGCTGATTTCAGAGGAGGCAGGTGCACCAGTCCCTGTGATGAGTACTTGCTGCGTCTGAGGGGTTTTGTCTTTGTTGTTCATGATTCTCCCAAGGGAACAACCTGGAAAGCAGTGTTTGTGCTCATAGCTATGTCCACACTGATCCATGTCTGTCTAAGATGATCATACAAGCAAGTATCAGTGTCAGGTGGGGCCAGTGACTCAGCCAACCCAGCATGCTGTCCCTGAGAGAACCCTGCAAAGAGTGTCCAGGACATAAGGACAAGACCAGCATGTGGTTATACTTTCCTAGAGCATTTTCCCAGCCTCCTCAGCCAGAGTTCAGGGTTTGTTCCAGTCTGGACTTCTAGGACAACTGCATTTATTGCACAAATGGGATTTGATCTCAGCGAAGAAAATCCCATCATGCTAAAAGAGCAGAGCTGTCTACTTGTATCCTCATCCCAGCAATCTGTGTGAGATTTAGAATTTGATATGACAAAGTTCAAATTAGCTGTCATGTTCCTTCCCAGAAATGCCACAGTGAGTGAACTTCTGCCTATGTTGCTCCTCGAGATCCACCTGTAGAGCTGTCTTTCAAAGTCTAGCTTTTGAGAAGAATCCTTTGGGATAGAAGGTGCTGAATGATATAATCATTATTATTAATCTGCTTCTGAAATTAAAATCAGCTGCTGCAGTTCTTTGGAGGATTGGGCCTTTGAAGAATCATCTCCTGGGTAAATCCTTCTGCAATTGAAATCTAGGATGAACACACAAATACTGCCTTTAGCTGGAGAAGGGAATGTCTAGGAACTGGACCTTGAAGAAATGAAATAAGTAAATGCAGCAGTTTCTCCTGGTGTGCAGCTGCTGAAGCAGTGAAAGGCAGAGAAATATGAAGGACACTCTACTGTAACATATGAGCTCTGTCAACAAAAGAAATGTCATGTCAGCCTTGGATGAACACACTCAAATCAACAATGGACATTGGATTGACTCAGCTGGTGTCAGGGTGTCCTGTTAAGAGATGGATGACTTCAAAGGGAGAATTTCTCAATCCATTTATATGAAGGATTTGCTTCTAAATTCAAAAAGAGGTTCACAGCAGAATTGCTTTAAAATTTATAACCCAGCATCTGTATCTCTTTTGTTTCCCCAGTGAAGCAAAAGGCAGTAAGGTGAAATATTCCCAGAGTGTGTCTGGACCTCACACCACTGCTCAGACCCTCCACACTCAGCAGCCCTCCTGCTGCTGGGACCCATCATTCTTATCTCTTCCCCTCTCTGGCATTTGCTCTGGTTGAGTCAATATAATCCAGGGCTAGATCATAATTTCTTCTGTGGGCTTGGACTCCAGACAATGACGCCTGGGTCATAGGCATTGAGATCTCCAGGTATCTTTTTTCTAGGATGGCTTTCCTGTCCTGAAAGCTAAAGTCAGAAGAAAATCATTTGCAATGGCAGGCTGGGGAAGGAGGATGGGGAACTTCCTCCTCTCTCTGACTTTCTGGGTTTTCACATGTACTCTTTCTTCTTTTCCAAGCTCCTGGGCCACCAGACTTGGTTTTCCATGCTTCCACTGGTGTAAATCAGCATTGATATGCTAAAGGCAACTGGCTGAGTTCATATCACATTTTGACACCTAAACTTCTGCATCAGTGACATTCCTCCATCTTCATTTAAATTGGGATTGGAGTAATCCCAGAGATGCCCAAGTCCCTGCTGCAATACGTGTCTATGATGAGAAAAGCCCTGACAACATGCAAGAGCTGCTTGAAGCCTCGTTACTGCCTTGTCCCACTGGTACTGACAATGTGTTTCTTCTGAACAAGAAAGCCACCAAATGTGATCACAGGAGTGATGGCAGTCACTAAGGTTTTCATCTGAACTGGGTGAGACCTTAGTTCCTGTCCAACCTCAAGATGGCCTGGGGTGTCCATGTTAGGGTCTCACCTTGAGATGGCTGGTGGTAGTAGCATTCTCCTGACATCCCTTTCCATGGCATAATTAGTGCTCACTGGGCCAGAGGGAAGGTCCTCCACGTGCTAGCTGAATGGAGTTTGAGTGGTGGGGAGGAGAGGAGAGGAGAGGTGAGGCAAGGCAAGGTCCACCTGGGCTTTTGACCTTGTCCAATGAATATACTAAGTGCTTGTTAGTGGAACTACTCCAAAAGGCCAGCCCACTCTCCTGTTCAACTGTGAGCTTCTTTTCTGGGAAGCAATCCTGGACTATTCATTTCTAGTCCCTTATTTATCAGCTGAGATCTCAGCACAATGTGGCGTGCTATCAGTAGGCCCTTGTCTTCTGGCCACATGCAGTTTTCCTGAATGTACTTGTTTTGTGAGAGATCACATGGCACATCCCGAGCCAGACTTCATGGCCTTGGGAAACTTACAGTGCAGGTCTTCTCCAGCAAATGCTGGGCACTGCCCCTTGCCATTTCTGCTGGGTTTGTTTTATATGTTAGCCTAAACCCTGGTGTCCCCAACCTCACTGGGACAGTGTCTGGTGTCTCCACCAGAATGAGCTTTTCATCCAAGGATGGCTGGTCAAAAATCACTCTCAGAATCAGTAATGCTTTGTGAATTCATCAGACTTTTAGGTTCTTACAGTCTACTTAGGGTTTCAGTTGAAGCAGTTTTAAGTCAGATTCAAAAGATGTGAACACAGCTCACGCATCTGCATAATCTCTGGCTTGCTCTTCCTCTGGGAAAAGCTGAACAGTTCCTCTCTGCTCTCAGTACTGTCCTAACTGTCAGGTTTTTTTTCTGAGTGAAGACTGTTATAAAGAAGTTATGGACCACTGCAGTTATTATCAGTGGTACCTCAATAAAAATAGAAGGAAATTCAAAATGGACACCTTCATGGTCTGATTCGGGTTTGGTTATCCAGTATTTGTGTTCCAGATGTGAGTGATGGAACAGAGAGAGGACATCTCTGGGTGAAATTAGGTGGGCAGAGCTGTAGGGTGTTGGAGTGTGGGATCAGGACTTGAAAGGTTCTCAACAAAATGGATAGGCTGTCCAAGAATGGGCTGCTTTTCCTTTTTTTCTGTAGAAAAAGATCTGAGGTTTCAGAGTTATCATGAACACAAGTCAGGAAGATCACGTTGCTGAAGAAGGAAAACGGAGGGGCTCCGTCCTGTCCTTCAACCTGCACCAGGGCAGTGTAGTCCATTTCTGTGGGTGAGAGATGTACCCAGCACCCTCAAGTTGTGTCTGGCCTCCAACCATGGGCATTACTCTGACCATCACTTGGCTGTGAGACAAGTATGTTCACTTCAGGTCTCACCTACCCTGAAGCTACACAACATTGTCACTTCTCCCTGCAGTAGTGAGACCTCCATCACAAAGAGTGACAGGTTGGTCAGAGGCAGAAGTGATCACCTGTGTGACATGGGACCTGTGTGTGCAGGAGAGCAGCTTCCTCACCAGTGAGTTTCCAGAAATTCAGGGCTGTGGCAGAAACAAGAAGCTGTAGAGATCTTTGGTGGTACCTCTTGTAGCTCCTTCCTGTCTCTGGTGTTTACAGCTGGCTGCAAACTTGGAGCTTTATGTTTCATTTCCAGGAAATAAAAAATCATGCTCTCTTAAATGCTTGTATGAAAAACACTCATTCGTCTTTCCTTGGGCTCCCCTTGACCTCTTACCAGTATCTCACATCAAGATCATAAGAAGAGGGAAGTTGTTCCTTTTCCAACCCCCAGAATCCAAGCTGCACTCTGAGCTGAGACTGGGTGGTTGCGTGACTAGATCTGCCCCAGAAAATAACTTGTGTCCTCAGTCAGATCTTTTCACAGTTTGGCATTTCTTAGTCTTGTTTTGCAGCCACACCCAGGAGCTGCCAGATCCTGTGCACGGTTCTTCATCCCATTTGTGCCTCACTGTAGAGAATGGGAAGCTTTACTGGCAGCCTAAGGACAAGTGACAACACACAACACAGCATTGTTACCCCCTCTTAGGAAGGCAGCTGGAGGCACAGCCAGATCTTTAGCTTACTTCTGACTGCCTGGGAGACTGGCTGGCTGTGTTGTCACTTCCTCTACACAATAACAAGATGTTAATAATGACTTGGCTCTTCCCATAGCTCATTGTCTACTGCTGCTATTCGCTGATGTGTGCACAGGTAACAGGCAGACAGCCCCTCTTGTCCTGGGCTCGCTTGTGGTAGGTGCTGTAAAGGTCTCAGCTTCAAGTACATCACTCGGTGGCTGGGCAAGGGGCTTGCTCAGGTCAAGGGACAGTCCTGGGGATGGGAAGAGCTGGTAACTGTCTGTGACCACACAGAGACCTGTCACCAAGGGCATCAGCTGTCCCCAAAAGCTCACATACTGGCTTGTGGGCTGTTTTGCTGACGGAAAACAGGTTGAAGGACAGGACGGAGCCCCTCTGTTTGTTGAAATGAAAAACACTCATTCATCTTTCCTTGGGCTCCCCTTGGCCTCTTCCCAGTATCTCACATCATAAGATCATAAGAAGAGGGAAGTTGTTCTTTTTGCAACCCCCAGAATCCGCAAAACATTCATGGGGAATTCCTGGGGAAGCAGAGGGGGTGGCAGGGGCTGTGCTAACCCAGGCATGCAGGAGGATGAGGTCACTGGGTGTAGGTCAAACCCATGTCTCTGTTGCTGCCCAGCACATTGCCTTTTGTCACAGTTCAACTTGGCTGGCAGCCAAACACCAAACAGCCGCTCACTCACTCCCCCCCCCCATCCCAGGGAAGAGAATTGGAGGAATAAGGGTATGGAAACTCTCAGGTTGAGATAAAAACAATTTAATAATTGAAATAAAATAAAACTTAAATTAATAATGACAATAATAATTATAATAGAATATACAAATGAGTGGTGCACAGTGCAGTTGCTCATGCACCCAGCCTGTTCTTGGATAGTGATCCTGGAGGAGAAACAAACCTGAAATCAAAACTGCAATCCTGGAAGAGAAAAAGCATATTCCAGGTGACCCTCATTTATATACTGAACATGACATTGTATGACATGGAGTGTCCCACTGGCATATCCAAATGCCAATTTGGGTCTGTGGTACTATTCCCCCACCACCCCAGTTGCTTCTGCACTTTCAGACTAGCAAAACATGGGAAGTTGGAAAGTCCTTGATCTTCCAGCAACAACTGAAAACATCAGTATGTTATCAACATTCTTCTCACACTGAATCCAAAATACAGCACTATTCTAACTACTGAGAGGAAAATTAGCTCTGTCCCAGCTGAAACCAGGATGCCTTTGTTTGGTGATTCCTCTCCTGCACCAGACATGTTCCTTGGGTCTGTTCCCACATGGCAGTAAGGAAGTAGAGCCGACCCTCTCCAGATCAGAGAATGGGGTTTGATTACTGTACAGTTGCCACTTGTGTTGGTGGAGAAACAAACATTCAGGGAGTGCCAGGAGATCCCTGTGCAGAAGATGTGGTGTGGAGGCTGGGCCCCTTGTCTGGCCTCTCTTGTTTTTAACTCTCTTCCCTAAGGGACTGACTGTGGATTGCAGAAAGGAAGCACAGACAGCAGCTACAGAAGTAAAAAATAATAATAAAAAAATGAAATAAAGCCATAGACATGCTGATGGCAATTAATGTATGTTAGAAGTTATGAACTGAAGATAGCTGTCAGGAAGAAGCACTTGGGAAATTCTGCAGCTGGCACAACAAAGGGATAATAAAGCACAAATTTTGAAGTATATAAAGAAATAAATCTGTTTTGAATTTGGGAAGAAGCGGGGTGAATAGTACATGAGGATGATGAACTATTTTCTGGTACCTTGACAGCTAAGGATGATGTTAAACAGTATTTGTCACCGGTGAAAATATTTATATCAGCAAGCACAGAAAGCTGTGCTGAAGAGTCCTGAAAAAGCTTGTTCCCTTGACCAAGAGTCTGAGCTGCCAACAGGTCTGGGAATGCTGGGGAGGTCACTCAGGGGCAGAAGAATGCTGATGGTCTGCCAAATTGCAGACACGTGAATGCCTTTAGGCTTGAGAGGTTGACCCCAAGCATAGAAACACTATCAAAGCTGAGATGAGATTCAGCCAAAAAAGAGTGGGAATATATTTATCACTAATCAACAGTCTTAGAGAAAGTAGGTCTCATCTGACTAACCTGATCTCTTTCTTTTTAATGATTCAGAAGTTTGATTGATAACGATATCTAAACTACAGAGGCATGGTAAAGATATTTTACCATATCTGGTAAATAGCTTTTAGCAGTGAAATACCATACCTGGTTTTCCACCGAGAGGAGATGGAAAACCAACTTCCTCCAGAAAGAATAAACTCCAGGCTGAGGGAATGAGGGATCCAGTGCCTCTGAAGAAGGATGTTTAGGGGAGAGGCTCCCCAAGGGGATATTCCTCGTGGAGCCGCAAAGGAGACTGGATTTACTGGGTATTCCAAGGACTTTATTTTGAGTTATATAGTGGGGACATAGCTGTAAGAGTTCAAAGACTGGACAGGGAAACAGGTCTCTGGTTCCCTTCCCAGCTTGGGCACGTGATTTCCTGGAACACTGGGCAAATGATGTCAATTTACTGTTCTTCACTTTTGCTGTCTGTATGCCAGAAATATGTCTGAATAGGAAAGAGGAAGATTAATGTTCATGTGTACCTGGCCTGGTGCAGAATATGCTCTGCAGCCTGTAAAATGAAAGTAAGGTCACCCATGTTCATACCTGCTGGATGGACGTGCAACCTGCGAGCAGCAGTGGTGGTCAGTCCCATTTTTCCATGACCTAAATATGCTGGGGATTAGACATGATGGCTCTACCAGGAATTGTTTGATTGTCCTGGAAATCAGGACCCTGGCCTTGTCTTGAAGGTAGTGGTAGCCGAAGGCTGTTTCAATAGGGTTCAGTCCATCCGTGGTCATCTTCCCTAACTGTTGTTCTGCAGAAGAGACTTACTCTGAGAGACATCTTTCATTTATGTGTAGTGTATTCCATGCAATGTTTTTTTATTTCCCTGTTCCTTCTGCTGAAGTCACTAAAGATGGCACTAGTAGATGTGCCCTGCTTTAGAATCCGGGGTAGGGCTGGTGTCATTTAGGTAGGAGTATGCAATAAATTTATGCAAGTGCCTTTTCTACTTCCACTTTGACATTTCCTTTGTCACTCTCATGGCTGCAAAAGTTTCAGCTGAAGAGATCTTTGAACATGGGATATTTTCTTCTTTTGTAGCGCTCACAAGAGCACACCACACCTCTGTATTTGCGATCAGTCTTTGTGTAATCCTGCAGGTTTATTCCAAATGTACGACACTGTAGCAGGTTATCTGTCCCAGTTCCAAAACAGCTGTCCCATACTCTAGTGATGCCAAACCAGACTCTGCAAACCTCTCAAAAGTCCTTTCTAAGAACATGCTCCTTTTCCCACCCAGCTCTTAGACCACATTACCCTGTCTGCAGAGCATGTACTGACATAACAGCCCAGTGCAGTCTGTCTGTCTGTCCCTGACACATCTCGCGTTGTCTGTCCCACAGATACCACACGTATGCACTCAGTAACTTATTTAGCAATCACATTCCCCAATAATTCCAATTCTCACTGTTGGGAACAGCAACACCATTGTGATTATTCTTTGCATAACCAACCCAGGCTCACCACCCAGTCGGTTCTTTCAGAGCCTATTTACTTGCATAATATCACAGTTTGGAATTAGTTCTGCCTTTTAGTCCTACCTGGTTTATAGCAGTATCAAAAATAGTTTGGTGGATTTTCCTCTGCACACTCCTTGCATTTTGATGCCTCAGTCACCTGCAGCTTCACTGTCTTTCCCTCCTAAAGTCCTTAAGACAATCTGACGCTGTCATGTAACCAGGAAACTGTTGCAGTTTTGCTAAATTTAAGTGAGGACCCAGTTTTCTAGGGTTGGATCCCCATTGCAATTGTCTCAATTCCAGAACTCCACAAAAATGGGACTCATTCTAGAGTCTGCTCCTTGTAATCTTTCCAGTTGCTCACCTGACACTTATCTTTCATACTGCTCTTCTTCAACAACATAATTGTGTTTTGTGAATTTTTCAAGTATCTCCATTGATCTTCATGAAAAGACAAACTCTTACTTGAATCTTCCAATTATCTGACACATTGCCAGAGAGCATCAGCTGCTTCTCCCACCATCCTTTCCTTATTGTGTTTGGTTTTTTGTGCACTCTTCTGCTCTGAACTCCTTTCTGGGCCATGTTGGGGTCTGAGGTGAAGGTTAAGAAAAGTCAAACAGGAGAAGGAAGGAGATGGAAAGAGAAATGTGTTGGAAGGAGAAATCCCTCATGAATTGAAGATGCTCTGATAGAACAGCATGTCTCAACATCCTAGTGAGCCAGTTGCCTCTATGCAGCAGAGGTGAAGAAAATAATTTGCAGTGAGAAAGACTGGAGATCATTTTCTTCAAGAATAACTAATTTTTCCCCCTCAAACAATAACTTTTAAGGCACGTTAATAAATACCACCAGTCTTGGACTTCATACTACTAGCAAGAATGAAATATTTTCTTCATGTGCATTTATCTAAACAGTTATATAACTTAACATACATTTACTAGGGTTTTTTTATTTTTTAGTTTGTAGATTTCATTCACATTAAATTATGCATCTTTAATTAATGATTTGTGTCAAGCTCACTTGACTACAAATTAAAATTCAATCAAAATATATTAAATAGTATTGTTAAATGGACTTTAAATTAACCAGATACAGGGGAAAAAAAAAAAAAGCAGCTACCTAAACTTGGTCTGCATTTAAAAAAGGCTTCATTCAACTATATTGTTTGCTGTATTATTTGCAAAGATGTGTAACCAGACACATTGTTTCTGGTGACAATGTTATTCAAAACATGAGAACTAGTAGGAGTCATCCTTTGGAAGGTGCACTTTTTAGTAGAGAAACTTGCTTGCTTTCTTGATAAACATTGCCAGCTTTGCCTGCTCTGGGAAATATTATGAAAACTCAACATTTCCAGCTCTCCCTGTAAGAAGCTCCTTACTTCAGCTGCACTAGGATACCTCTCACTGACTCCTCATGTCCTTGGCTGCAAGGATTAATTGTGACTTTTGCAAAGATTTTTAATTAGTTAATTTATAATTTAATTATTCCTTAGGGTTATGTGTCATAATTTTATTTTTATTTTAATAGCTTTAAAAAGTTTGGTTTTTGTTTGGTTTTTTTTTGTCATGTTTCGTACATGTAACATACAGAGAGTGGAGTCACAGAATCGTTTTGGTTGGAAAAGACCTTTAAGACCATCAAGTCCAACTGTTCATTCATCCCAGTTTAACACTTGAAAAGACAGGGATCAAAGTTCAGGAGTCCCCTGTGGTCACTGGAAGGAGGCCAACTCTTCTTGGAATGGTGTCCCCCATCCAGTGGCAGATGTGGGAGGTAGATAAGATGGGTCATCCTTGAGACAGTCCACTCTGGTTGTTGAGACAGCTTGGCCCTGGGTGGCTACAGGCAGCCTGGGTGGACCAAGGACACCGAGGGTTTGGTGGGTCCAGCGTGGTCCAGGGGCTAGGAGGCAAATGTTGAGGCAGGAAATGGAGTTGGCTCCTGAGGGGATAGGTCTCTGAGATGGGGTGGACCTGTCCTTCTGCTGGCTTTGGGGTACCACAGCAGCTGGGAGCTGGGGACTGGACTCTGCCTGCCCCCTCGGCTTGGCTCGGAGCTGGCTGTGCTGCAGGAGACAACTCAGAATCACAGAATGTTGGGGATTGGAAAGGACCTCAAAAGATCATCCAGTCCAATCCCCCTGCCAGAGCAGGAACCTAAATGAGATCACACAGGAAGGCGTCCAGGCAGGTTTTGAATGTCTCCAGAGAAGGAGACTCCACACCCTCCCTGGGCAGCCTGTCCCAGGGCTCTGGCACCCTCACTGGAAAGAAGTTTCTTCTCAAGTTTAAGCAGAACCTCCTGTGTTCCAGCTCACACCCATTGCCCCTTGTCCTACCATTGGGCATCACTGAGAAGAGCCTGGCTCCATCCTCATGACATTCACCCTTTACATATTTATAAACATTAATGAGGTCTCCCCTCAGTCTCCTCTTCTCCAAGCTGAAGAGCCCCAGCTCCCTCAGCCTTTCCTCAGCAGGGAGATGCTCCACTCCCTTCATCATCTTGGTGGCTCTGTGCTGGACTCTCTCCAGCAGTTCCCTGTCCTTCCTGAACTGTGGGGCCCAGAACTGGACACAATATTCCAGATGTGGCCTCACCAGGGCAGAGTAGAGGGGGAGGAGAACCTCTCTTGACCTACTAACCACACCCCTTCTAATGCCCCCCAGGATGCCATTGGCCTTCCTGGCCACAAGGGAACACCTTGACGCTGGTGCCAAACGGTTGCTAACGAGGTTTTTAAGAAGCACTTTGCAGTGCTGGGTCAGGATGTTATGACCTGGTTCACTTCTGCTGACTCAGCTGTTCAAACGGATGCGATAGTCCCTGGCAGAGACCGCCCATGGCTTTGGCTGATTGATTGACAGAGCAAAACACCCAGGCCATGAAAGGCCTTTCAGGAGTTTCTATTTTTTGTACCAGCCCTCCCTCCACCCCTGCTGCTGGTGGTGGTCCAGGAATCAGGCTGAAGGCTCTGCATACTGCAGAGGCTTTCTTGTAGAAGACTGCTTTCATGCCAGCGACTGATGCATGACTGGCATTGTGTTGTCTGCAGAAGAGCGGAGAGAGCTTTTTTTAATTACATGTTATAAACTGACAACAATTGTCAGCCTGCAGACCGGGGGATACTTGGTCACGCATAAAAATCTGGCCAGCATCATCTCACCTATAATAGACCACAGGAATCTGATACAAAGCACCTGCTAAAGTGGAAAAGACTCTGCTACACATGACAGACTCTGCAAGAGTTAGGTTTGAGAAAGTATCCCCACTCACAAGAAATGGGAGGGAATTAAGGACTTGGTTCAGAATTACTGAGCTCTGTGAGGAGACTTCCCTTTGCACAAAAAAATCCCACTGCTTTCACCTAAACCTGCTGGTGAAGGACTGCAGAGTTTGTTCTAAGAGGATTTATTTCTCTGTAACACTTTGCACGCTCCATTTTTCACGTTCATTGGGAATTCAAAGGAAGAAAATGTTTTGAAGGAGATACTAAGTGGTGGATAATTTTGGTGTTTAATTAGATGATAATGTCTTTTCCTCCGTGTGGCAACCTATGTTCTTTATCAAATGAGAAGCCTCTTCAAATAGGTTAATTTGGGAATATTTAGTAATAAAGACTAATATTTGTATAATCAAATCAATATATCTGTGTCCTGTGAGAGAGATACTTAATAAATGAGTTTAACAAGGTCACTTAATGCTGCAGTTGCTTAGTAAAATAAGGAGCATTCTATGTGTAAACATGAGTTATATCAATTGGGGAATTACTTAGTTATCTGACAATGCTTAAGCAATTTTCTTACCAAACTCAGAAAGACCAGAAAAACCTCTGCAAAGATAATTAAGATGAGACAACACCTCCTTTAATGAACATTCACAATTTAGGCTTTCTTTAATAATTAATTATGGTCAGAAAGATTATTTTGAGAGCTGTTGGCTTTGGCATGTAACCCAAGGGCTTAACAATGCAGAATGTCAACTTCTGTTAAGATCTGATAGAAGTAAAGGCAGATCTCAGAAAACAGCATGCACATGAAGAAGGTCCCATTTTAAAGATGTTCCAAGAATTTCTTTCAGAAAATTATTAGGAGACAGCCCCAGAAATTGTGCTGAGGCAATATAAACAGTGGCAGGAGGCAGTTCCAATATCTGTCTTGGAGATGTGTCCTCGGTGAGCTTATGAAGAAGGAGTATGAACCTCTCTGAAGCTGCATGTGGCAAACTCCTGAGCATCCCTCAGTCTCCAGAACAGGTACTGCATCCTCCCCAGCCCTCTAAGCCCAGCCAGCTGCTGCAGAGAGCTGGGGAGTTGGGAGGAGGCAGGACATGGGCATAGGGTGAGCTTCACCTCCTGAACTTCCCAGCTTCTGCTTTAGGGCCAAGGCCCAGAGGTCACTGCTGGGGAATTTGTGTCATTTTGCTTGTGGTTTAATTGGGATGTTCATGATTTATAGTGTTAGCAGCTCCCCTTTGGCAGCAAATTGCTTGGACAAGGAGGGAGATGGGCTAGTGAAGGAGAGTCTGAGGGAAAATCTAACATCAATACCACACTGCTCAGTGGGTGGTTACAGTGAGGACAGGGTCAGAGGGGCACAAGTAAGGGACAGGAGGTTGTGGTTACAGATTGCAGCCAGGGAATGTCTTCACCACAAAAGTCATTAACGGTGGGAATGGTGTGAAATCCCAGAGTCAGTGTAATCTCTCTCCATCCTTGGGAGTTTTCCAGATCCATGGCTGACCTGCCCTAATACTGATGCCCACCCTGCTTGGAGTGGGATGCTGGACTGGAGACCTCCAGCAGTCCCTGTACACCAACACTTCTAAGTTTCTATAATCATTTCACAAGTGTTGAAAGAATCTGTGCCTGCCCATGAGAGCATCCTTTCCAAGCTGGAAAGCTGTACTCACCCCACTCCTCCGCATTTCTTGTGATCCAGCAACTGTACAAACCAACCACAGAAATTTTGGTCAAATCTTTACAGCTCTGGAAAGAGAGAGAAAGATTTCTGCTTCTCTTCAACGCACAGAAGCCCCGAGGCACAGAAAGATGAGGTTGTCTTTCCAAAGAGTTACTAAGCCAGGGACCAACACTAGGAGTCCTGCCTTCCCTGGGAGACAAGCCTCTGCTGGCAAAAGAAGGCTTTTGAAGGCTGCAGCACAAGCTGCATTTTGTACACCAAATTTCACATCACACTCAGTTTCATCATTGCAGTCCAACAACCTTACGGCAATCACTTTATGAAATCACTAAAAAAATCACCCATGCCAAACCTTTGCATCTTCCTTCATTACACGAAGCTCCTGGATTTTGGAAAGGCAGTGAATAGCTGGACTTCCAAGGCAAGAATTCCAAGTAATGTACAAGAAGGAGTCCCTTGAGGTGGAGCAGCCCTGACTGGGAGCTGCTGGCCTTGGGAAAGCCATGGATGTTTCAGCCCTCGCCTCCCATTCAGGGATGAATCCTCTGTGAGTCCCTGCTGTGGGCTGGCAGCCACACCAGAGGCAGTGGGTGAAGAGCCTGATGGTGTAGGCTCGTTCTCCAATAAGGAGGCCGTTTGTGGTGTCTGATAAGAACTACTTTACAATAGAACATAATCTACTGTAACACTTTATTATGCCTAATGCAATTGGAGAGTAAACAGGGCTGACGAGAATTAAAATCAATTGCATTCTCTTCTCAATGGCAAATATCAGTTTGTCAGTAATTACTTGTTTGTTGTCTTCATTGTGAATCCGAACAATTCCAAGGTTGTTAATGCTCTGAGTGAGAAAATGTAATTACATATTCAATTTATTCTGCACAGAAACAAATTACCAAGAAGAAAAGAAGGGATTTATTTGCTTTCCTGCGGTGGGGTTGGTGACATCTTTTGTGATGGAGCTGCCTCCCCACCAGGTCCCCAGGGACTTAGCAGTCAGGTCCCTGCCACAGTGGGATCTTGCCCAGGCAGAAGCACCAGCTGTGAGCTTCACTGGTGCCCAGCTTGCCAGAGCTGCCTGGGGCTGGGATCTGCATCCCTTGTCCCTTTTCTGCAGGGAGGAGACAATGTTTAGGGGGGTTGGTCACAGTGCTGGTCTCTGACACACTGCAGTGACAACAGACTGTACTGAAGTCACAGAGTGACATTCCAAGAGGCACAGCTGGGACTTTGACCCAGATGTGCTTTGTGATGCCCAGAGCAGCCCAAACCTGCTCTTTGTTACACTGGTTGGTGTCATGACTTCAGAAACATGATCTGGTTTTCTATGGGAGTAAAGATGTGAGGATACAGAGACAAGGGAGAGTGTTTCTGCAATAAAGTGTTCGAATTAGTTTCAGCTTTTACTGCAGGAAACAGTTACCTTTATCCAGTTAATTTCTACAATGCTTAAATTTATCTTTCTGCAAATCTGACTTAAATATTAATGATGCTTTGCATTTCTAGAGCCTTTCATCTGATGATCTTAAATGTACCTCTGGAACAAAAAGTGGTTGGGGGGGGTTGGAGATTTCTTTTAGCATCTTACAGATGTTAAAATGCAACAAATCATTAGATGGACCTGCTTCCCCTCAAGAAACACAGAGGCTGAGTTTCACCCTGCTGATGCCAAGGTCCAGCCTTAGTGAGCCTGTTTTATGGTCTGATGAGAACAATGCAGAACAGAACATCTCAGCTGAGGAGGGCATAGAGCTTTAATAGGAACTCTTATAATTAAATATGGATGTTTCTAGAGCTGAGATGTAATTGAGTGAGACACCCAGAGAAAAAGTGTCTGTTCCAGAGAGAAATGTTTTTTTTTGGTGGCCAGGAGCAGAGAGTTGGACTGTAATGAGACTCACAACAGCTTTAAGGAATATTCAGTGTACAGAGCAGTAAGAGACATTCAGGGAGAGGGTCATATATTCCTCTGGGAGGGAGAAAAGGTGCTAATGTGTCATAGAGCTGGGGGAAGGAGCTTGGACACCAACATGCACCAGCAGAGAGGGATGGGGAGCACAGTCACTACAGACAGTGCTGAGGAATGAACTCGTAGCATCATCTAAAGATGGGGTGGGAGGAAGGTGACATGATGCATTATTAAGAAAGGCGATGTTATTTCTAGCTCAAAAAAGGCTGTTCCTCTGGCCAAGACCCATCAGCACTGGAGAAATGTGTGTATAAAGAAGCAATGCTGGGTAGGAAGTGGGACTTGGAGAGTTTGCATATCCTCAGATGGTGTAGGTGAGGTTTGACTGGGGTTTGGCTACAGTGAAGTGATGCCAATAGCTAGCTGTGCTAGCCAAGCTACTCCCAGGAGAAAGCAAACCTTCACCTTGACCCTGCACTGGTGGCAGGTGTGTGCCCAGTCACTGCTGAATCACACCTTCAGCCTCTTTAGCAATGGTCTAGCTCCTGGACCTGTACTAATATCCATGTTCTTGGGACCTCTGGATGGGTGAGGTTGCTCTTTCTACCCTTTCAAGGTGCAATAACCTCTAGTGGCTGATGATCCATTGACTAGTAGGGAGCCACTGAAGCCTGAGCCTCTTCAGGTGCACACATTGATTCAGGAACAGCAAGCAACTGGGAGGTTCAAGTGGCTGTCAAAGAAAAGCAGCTGCAATGTGTTGAGTCTGCTCCAGGCCCAGGGAAAATGACAAAAAGGGAACGTTTGCCAGAAAAGAATCCAGAACTAAGTGGAGAAAATACATTTTAATGAAATGCAAATATGTTTCCCAGCATCTAGGAGGGAATTAAAACCATAAATAAATAAATGAAAACTGGGAACAAGCATTTGGCACCAGACTTCAAACTCTGCTTAAAGGTACAGTCCAAGCTCACGCTGCCTGGGCAGTCCTCTGCCTGTCCTACTGCCCCACCACACTTCCCAGGGCACTGGAGAAAAGGAGCAAACATCAGTACTGACTTTGCAGTTTGTTATGTCTGTTGCCAGCACCATATTTCTGAGGACTCTTGCCCAATTGAGCTTAAATAATTATAATGTTTGACTTTAAAATCTGGCTCAAGTAAATCTTGCAGACTCAGGGAGGCAGAGGGAAAGCTAATGCCTGTTCTCCTTCCTGGAGTTCACTCAGACATGGGTGTTTCCAACGCCGTTTGTCGAGGGTCTGAGATGAGCCCCACTCAGTGTTTTTGTGGTGTGTCATGAGCACGGCTTTCACAGAACGTTGTGAGTTGAAAGGGACCCACAAGGATCAACTCTTTTCCTAGCATAGGAGAATCCCAAGATTCAGACCACGTGTATGTGTGCGGTTCCCTACCCCCATGCCATTCCTGGAAGAACATGGAAAGCACAGCAGATGAATCTGCTGGAGAGAGTCCAGCACAGAGCCACCAAGATGATGAAGGGAGTGGAGCATCTCCCTGCTGAGGAAAGGCTGAGGGAGCTGGGGCTCTTCAGCTTGGAGAAGAGGAGACTGAGGGGTGACCTCATTAATGTTTATAAATATGTAAAGGGTGAATGTCAGGAGGATGGAGCCAGGCTCTTCTCAGTGATGCCCAATGGTAGGACAAGGGGCAATGGGTGTGAGCTGGAACACAGGAGGTGCCGCTTAAACTTGAGAAGAAACTTCTTTACACTGAGGGTGCCAGAGCCCTGGGACAGGCTGCCCAGGGGGGGGGGGGAGTCTCCTTCTCTGGAGACATTCAAAACCCACCTGGACACCTTCCTGTGTGATCTCATTGAGGTTCCTGCTTTGGCAGGGGGGTTGGACTGGATGATCTTTCGAGGTCCCTTCCAATCCCCAACATTCTGTGATTCTGTGAATCCGTTTATCCCTTTTTCTCTTTTATCCATATTTAGCCTCTTTCTCTTCCCGGACAAGAAGCTTGGCTCATGCACTGCTCATGCCTTGTAGCTCAGCCCCATGGAGGCAGGATGCTCCCATCCTCACCGACAGCTCTGGGCTGTACCTGCTCAACAGCCCGGCAGTCTTGGGTGGGAGGCAAAGCAGGGCTGGTGGAGGGGGAAATCCTCTCCTGCAGCCTGGCAGGGGCACACCAGAAGTGCTTGTTTCTCTAGGTAGCTCCTGTGCAAATGTGTTGCTTCTTCTGCCCTGATTCAGCACTACTGCAAACCCCATGAGGTGCCTATCTGGAACTTTAGGCCCAAATAACTTTGCAAGTGTTATGTTCCTGAGCCAAATTATTCTTATTTAAGACAACCCTATGAGCATAAAAAAAAATAAAAATCTCTCATAATGATTTCCCCGTCAGCTGTTTCTTTTCAAGACCTTTTTCTCCTTCCTAGAAATGCATGACACACCACGGAAATTATGTAAAGCTCCTGCTCTCTGTGGCTATGAATAGTGGTGTCTATTCTGTGTTGGTTTATATTTGGGTTTTATAATCACACCCATATTTTAAGTTTAACCAAGGGCAGCAAACAAAGGGAAGGAGTTTAAGCTGAGCAAACGAGTGCAGGAGTGTATCCTTCAATTTCTTAATGCTTTCCTGCTTCGAATTATTCCCCGTGCGTTCCATTTAAACAATGTATACAAATGATTTGTAGGCGTTATTCACTCTCAACACATAATAACACAGCAGGACTGTGCTTGCTCGTAGCTCCAT
>NW_010312999.1:17339-18084 GCF_000700745.2 Antrostomus carolinensis
TTTTTGTGTGGAACTCTTGCCCATTTGTTCTTTATTAAAAAGAAAATTAGCATGAAACCCAGCTTTCCTCTTAATAGTCTCCAAAGCTGCCTGGCAAATACTTTTGTTAAAGCAACACAAATCTCTGCTGGGATTCTGCTTTCCTAAATGGAAGAGGTGCATGGCATAAATTTCAACGTTGACCATGACCAGGGAGAAAACAAGGTAACTGCTCGATGTCTGTGCCTTATTAGGATGAAGCAAGACAAGGTTCCCTGAGCTAATGGGAGCAGGAAAAAAGCGAGGGCTGGGGCTAAAAAAAAAGAATCTTCCAGAGCGTGCCCTTTTCTATTTAGGTTGTTGGGATTTTCTGTGTGGGCAGTGAGTATTTTGTAGCACTTCAGAGGGTTTTTGTTAGGTCTGTCGTAAAAATGACCATTCCACAGCAAATCATCCTGCCTACTGGTTAAATCCATCTGTAGATAATTAGGAACTAAAGGTCCATGGTACTATGTGTGACCAGAAAAAAGGGAAACTTCAAGAAATCTTTATGCAAAGGCAAAAACTGCCCAGGGAAAACAGGGCATCAGTCTTTGAGCTAAAGTGACTCAGCTGCAAAGGATGCTGGATTGCCTGGGGTTTTTCTGCAATGGAAAATGGCTTGTGACGGTCCAGAAAGCCAGTGGCTGCATGGCCTTGCATGCCTGTGGGAGCTTCAAGGCTCAGGTTTCCCCAAGTCACTGAGGGAACAGACACTATCTTTTTT
>NW_010313000.1:0-20191 GCF_000700745.2 Antrostomus carolinensis
CCGGGATGCTGCGAGCGGGGTCAGCACCGCGAGGGACGGACCGCGGGCGGCAGTGAGGAGCGGGGGGACAAGAGCACAGTTGGGCTTTTGTTTTCTTTTTAAAATTAACTAGAAAAAGCACACCCTGGGTAAGGCCCCAGTACCTGGGGAATAAACTTTGACACTTGCAACCATTAATTATATTTTCTATCTCAGGTGGACAGCCCGAGACTTACATTTTCAGAAGAGCAGCTCAGCCATCGAGCTCTGAAGTACTTATAGAACTAGCAAAGGGAGAAGAACAGAGGCAGCCACAGCTTTGGGATGTGCAGTTCCAGGAACCACTTTTGGGCTGTGGTCTCACGGGTACCCCCGATAATCTGTAAAGCAGGCTTACTGAGATCATCTCCACTGAGAGATTAGGGTCTCTAGACCCAGTCACAACTCTGTGTGTTGACAGGAGAAGGAAAGGTCCAAATTATGAGTTTAAAAATGTTTATTTAATGTGAGGTTTTTGTACTTGATGAACATAAAAGTCTCAGAAGGTTCAACAAATGAAACAAAGATTTAATAAACAGTGATTACATCTTCAGAGCTTGCTATTATACAGTATTTACATGTTCCTACTTACAATATTGAATATGAAGGCTGAAGGAAGTGTCTGGATTTGGGTTTGGGTGGTGCCATAATCCCCAGCTTTGCAGCAGCTCCTTGTGTGGCACTGACACTGTACGATGCTGAGCTGTAGCCAGACGAAGCTGGAGCCTTTGAGCTAAAGGGCCTTTTGGTCCTTCTGAAGTTGCTGTAACCGCTGCAAAATTTAGAGAGAAGGTACGTGTCAAACATCATCTTTACTTGCCACAGTCCCTACACCCCTGGTGTACTTACATATACACCACCACTAGATTTTCTAGAAGACTTAGCTTTTAAAAAAGGGGTTGGTTTTTTAATACACATGGCTGCAAAAATACCCCCCTTGAAATGGAAATCAAGTGTAGCTGTTGCTCTGGCATTTGCCTAAGGGCAAGAAGCAGCCTGAAACAGGAACAGAGAATGCTGAACCAGCCTGGCTCCTATTAATCCAATTAGAATATCAACATTAAGTGACACTTCAGGGCCAACAGCATTTAATGACTAATATTTTAGTAGATGGGAAGGTGAAAAGGGTGGAAGTAAAACCTACAGAGCTGGGAACTGCTATAAAAAACAAAGACCAGAATGAGGAAAAACAGGGCAGAGAAGGAGAGGTCCTTGGAAAGAACAGATGATGACAGAAAGCAGTGAGTTTTAATAAGGCAGGCCATATTTTCTCTTTGATGATGAATGCAACATTAAAGCAATAAAAAGTATGTAGTTAATACATCAGTTAAACCTAGCAATCCTTAAAATTCAGGCACTTCAGGTGGGGATTTTACAGAATGTTTTGGAGAACACATTAGTACTGTTCAGAGCTGCTCTTCCAAATGGCTTGAACTCCTCTTGGCAGAAAGATAATGCAATTTCTATGACACATACAGACCGAATAAAACCTAATTTAAAGAATTATTTCAGAAATACAAGATGTAGGTTGTCCACATAACTGCTCTTTTGTACCTCGTGTTCTCTATCTCATGTACCAAACGAGGTAAAATTTCTAGGCTGAGTGATTTAGTAACCTGACCGTACCACAGTACAGGCAACTTCACTTCCTTTTTGTGCAAGGCAAGCTATGAGCACAGCAAACCTTTAAAAGGCACAGCTAGAAAACCCAAATAAGAACTTCTTGCTCAAGTTTTCTGTCATTCCCCCCTGTTTTTATTGAGGGTTTGGGGAAAGGCAGAATTTCATCAGCCATTTCTCCTTTTCTGTTCATTCCCTTTCAGCACTGATTAATCATCATGGCTTGAAGCACAAACCTTCAGCACAAACTGCTGCTACTGGAGTTACCAGACTAATAACTACATGAACTGCTAAAATAAGGTCATGGACTCAAAGGATGAGGCTCAGCCTGGCTTTTTCATCACCCTCTGATAGTTGGGTGGTGGATTGACCTTAGGAGCTCAAGACTCCTGGATCCAAATGCTATGGGGGTCTTGATGCAGGTATTCCCTTGTATGGCACAGTCAGAGGGAGAAGTTCTGAATTAACAAGGGACTGGGGAACTGAAGTTCAAATATTCCATCAGATCTTCAACATTTCAAGCTGTCATTATGTTTCCAAGCACAGAATCCAGTCAGCCTGTTAATAACAGTTATGGCAGCACACTGAAATTTAGTGTCACTAGTTAGCTTGTGGCAGTCAAGAGTGAAAAACAGACAACAATTGTTAAATGTCCTTCCTTGCCAGGAGCTTTTGAAACAAAAAATGCCAAAAAACCAAAGTAGAGCAGTTGTTACCAGGTACCTGGTTAATTTTAAAGCCATTCTGAAAGCCCATACTTACTCAAAAAAAAATGCAGTAGGGTAACACTGCAATTCTGGGATCATCATCATGCAATTCTGGACTAAGAAAAGTTACCAATGACCACAAGCAACGTACCCTTTGGGATGAAACTGCTGGCTGCCACCACTGCCTGTCTTTTTCCTCTTTGATTCCCTGAAGTTTGGTGGCCTTTTCCTTTTCCTTCTTTGGTTTGCATTATTGCAAAAATAGCTTGAGGTTGTAACTACATCTTCTGTTTCTTCATCACTCTCTGGTGTGCCAGTGCTTCCCGGAGCTGTGTCCACACTTTGGCAGGCAGCATCTTCTACAGACAGACAAGGAGTTAAAACTACTGACAGTGAGACATTGCCTGGACCATCAGAACACACTGACTGTCCCAGAACTTCTGTCCTTGCTGTTCAGAACCTCCTTTGCACTGCCTTTATCCTGGTGATGCTCCTGGTGTTTCATAGGCTGGTGTAAACTAAAACTGCCTTCTGTCCTTGCTTTATCTCCTGACACAAAAGAATACTGGCCAGTCCTATTTTCTCTAGCTTGGCTTTGTGTCTAAACTATTTTGGTAACACTAGGCTTACACTCTCTTCCCCATGTCAGCTGAAAAGAATTATGGAATATACTATAAATACTACCATCAAATACAGCCCTTGTTTTTAAAAACAGCATCAGGAGACGCTGAAAGGCTCAGAGAGCCGAGAGCTCCTTCTCAATCAGTCGTGACCAAGAGGGATGTGATTCTTTGCACAGGCAGTAGAATAAAATACTTAAAAATGAAGTTTGTAGCCATGCATTTAATTCACACTGCAGTGTGTGAAAGCACAACCTCCTTAAAAGTAAGCATGAATCACTTCAGAATTGCAGGCCCCAGTGTCAAATCTGATAGCCAAGCTGTGTTCAATATTCTAATTACCACATAGGCTACATGCTACGCTCATGTGAAATCACCAGATTTACAGGTCTTGGGGCTGAACTTTATATATAAGTTTAGAGCTGTTCAAGGGCATCATAAAACACTGCCATTCTGACCTGAGAGCTTTGGTTTTGTTGGGTTTTTTTTTAAAAAAAACTAGCTTTGAAAGTTCTTCACATTTGAGCAAGAGCTGGTCAGTGAAGACCTGAACTTGCTGACCTCCATTACTATGAAAAATAAAACGTAGTAGTTATTATCTGCCAGGTTACCTCATACATAGTGGATGCAGGTATAAAAATATTGAGGAGGTGCAAGACCTTTAACCCTAAGGTCAGAATCCTCATTATAACTGCGCATATTAAATCCCAATAACGAATAGGCCAGGCCAAAGCAGTCTGCTTGGTTCTCATTTTCCTTTCCCAGCCTTTCAGAGACACGCTGAATTTAACACATGAGAGGATAGCAAAGACCTTTGTATGTTCTGAAAGTGTGCAATTGCTCCCTTCCTGTAAGCATTAAACTGCAAGAATTACTTCTTTGTTTTTAAAACAAGGTAATTTCTGAGTGAAACTTTTGACAGAGGAAGAGAGAAGGGCACTAAGCAGGAAAGTAGCAGTTAGGTACAAAGTATACGAAACCTGGTACGGTCCATTCCGAGTACTTATCCATCACTTTAATTATTTCTGCACCATATTTTTCCAGTTTGTCTTCTGTGACACCATCAATCTGCAGTAAAACCTCCACATCGGATGACAAGGTTTCTGTAATGTAACAAAGTACCAATTAGAGATGTCAAACAAACAACTTTACTTAAGAGAGATCACGGTAGAGTATTCTGGAGGAAATGAATTCCTTTCAGTACCACCCCAGTAAGTCCTTCAGGGAGCAAGCCTTTATTCTAGCAGGTTTGCTTCTAGTTGGTTAGCACAAAAACCAGTCCAAAAGTTTTCTCTGACAATGCTTCGAAGTTTGTTTTACAATATGTTTTTTTGGGTGGCTCTGGTACTTATCCAGCAGGATTGCTGCAGCGTAAACTGCAGCTCCAAGGACTCTCTGCTGTGTCAGCGGC
The DNA here is from genome assembly GCF_000700745.2 of Antrostomus carolinensis. Taxonomy (NCBI): domain Eukaryota; kingdom Metazoa; phylum Chordata; class Aves; order Caprimulgiformes; family Caprimulgidae; genus Antrostomus; species Antrostomus carolinensis. Next base: position 4,377 of record NW_010313000.1, read on the forward strand.
TTCTGCAAGACTCTCTCTGTTATCTGTACCTCAGCCTGTCTGGTTAAACGTTAGAAACTCAAGATTTTCTGTCAGAAAAGGCTCCAATCGCACGTGCAGTCTACAGCCAACAGGGGTTTTGAGTAACAACAACCTGACATTACCTGCTATTTTCTTTAGCGTTGAAGTACTGAAAATATTGAAGTAATGCACGTCAAAGACTTTCCCAAGCATTTTGCACGTGTCTGTAAGTTCCCCAAGACACTTTTTAACCATCTCTTCCCGCTGCGACATTTTGGCCACGGAAGCCCTTTGCTTTCTGATGGCACTGGCACTTTCTGTTTCATGAAACTCCACCTGTTAAAATAAGCTGATCAATAACTTCTGTCAGGGGAGTAACTGCAGAGCCATCATTAGAGGACTGACTGATAACACAGGAAAACAGTGAAGGAAACCACAAGTATTCTTTGATGGACCAAAAAAAGGCTATTTTCCCAGCATACACTTCTAATTTTTTTTTATATATATATATTTTTTTTTTACAGGCTACTCAACCACCCCTAAGTTTCTTCTACAAAGAACTAGCAGATTATACACAACACAGGGAAAAAATCCAGAGAACCCAATTTACAGCTAGCTTTAAACAGAGGTCACTAGGTCTGATGCTGAGGGCTCTGCTCTTCTCCAAACACAGCACTAATGCAGAGGAGACACTGCCTCAAGCAATTCTGGGCCTGGTTCCATGACCTTCTTGAAGTGCATTTTCCATCAGAGCTCACCAATGACTGGAAAAAAATAGAGCAGAAAATGCAGAGAAGGTAGCGCTGTTCCTTCTTTTCTTCACAGCTTTTTCTGTGTTGGTCATAACTTTCCTTTCTTGTCAAGCTGGAATCAGATGGATGGAGGGGAGAAGAGCAAGATTTAATCTTCTCCAATCCTCCCAAACTCCCCTTTTGCCTCAGAACTTTATTATTAGAATACTGGACTAGAAATCATGCTTGATGGATTCTGTCCCCTGCATCCATTTTAGTGTTAGTTCCTGTAGTTTAGATTAGTTCCTGTACTTCAGCTGGTAGACACACTATGTTTACACTGTCCTAGGGTATATGCCACATAAAAGCTGTAGCAGGTTCCTTAACACGATATAGTAGAGGAAAAAAAAAATGGGTACACACGTGTAGTGATCCATTTAGCACAGCTTGAGCTTTCTCTCCTAGAATTACATAGGCCACCGCTTGGTCGTTAGCTGTGATGTACAAGTCTTCATCCAGAATCTTGTCCAAGACCAGCTTCCTAAACAGTCTTTCCACATTGTGCCTCGAGTAGGCAGCTCCCTTCCCAAAGATTCCAGACTGAATCTTTGCACTCTTTGTACCTGCACAACAGGAATCACAGGATCAGCCTGCGATTAGAAAACCTATCTGTGTATGTATTTACAGACGGGGGGATGATTCCCAAGGGTATTCCATAGTCTGTGGACATAAAAACCCCCACATTTAAGCACCAGAAACTCCAGCCACCACCAGAAAACTAATATTATCACTATAGCAACCTGAAATGGATTAAAGCTTTAGCCTCATTTATTTTGGATCATTTACCACCAGTACATTCCTAGGAAGAATATTTTTGCAAAATGTATATTGTTTTAAACCACTGCTGGTATTGCACAGACCTCCTGATCCTGAGTCAGGGATTTATGCACCAGGTCTATGCAGGTGTTGGTTCTGGAAGACCCGTACTTACCTAAGAAAATGTCCACCATCATATTCAACGTGTATCTTCCAGAAGCTGTATTTCTCTTTGCATTTATTCGTCCCATTTGTCCACAATGCTCTTGTACAAATCTGATAATGCTCTTCACTTCATCCGTTACATTTCTTGATTTGTAATCCTATTAAAATAGACTTGATTAGGAAACAACGTTACGTGGTTTTGCCCTAATGCCAGTTGTCACTGACCACCTTGTTTTCCATCACTGAGCTTCTTCCAGTCAAGAATTCATCTTGTTCCAAACACAGAAATAGTGGTTTTCTAGTTAGCACACCTACAGAGATACAATACAGTGACAGGAATTCTGGATTTGACAATACTCTGGAAAATGCAATAATACAGACCAACTGATTGTTTATAATCTCTATTGTGTTCCTTTTACAGAGGGAGCAGCAGGATTGCTGTGCCAAGGCCGGTAACTGAGGTAGATCATTCCGAAAGCATTCCTGTAATCATTCTGCTGCCATGCACTAGAATTTACACTTCCAAAACACATTAAAATGAGAAGACTGGACGGAATATGCATTTTTCTAGTCAATTTTTGTTACAATCAGAGCTATGTGAGGTAATCCTTCAGGCACAGGACTGAGAAGCAGTATCATCAGGTACAAAACCGATCTGGTTTATAGAGACCAGTAACCTCCCCTGCCTGCTTCACCAGCTCTCTCCTCTTCTACTCCTCTTCATGACACTAACAAGTATCCTTCACACCTTGAAGCACAAACCCTAATCTCTGAGCCACCCCCAGCAGTGTACACCTCCTAACATGGCACTCATGCTACTCTGGCAGCACAAAGCTGCCTTGGAAACATCAGGGATGAGGGATTTCCCCAGAGCCATTCCAGTGGATCTGATATTAGCTCCTGCTTCCCAGAAACACTGAGCTAAGGAAATCAACACTAAGGAGCATCCTTACACCTCACTAGACCTCCTCTGACAGAAATAGGAGCATCATAAATCCATGGATAGTCTGTAATTCTAATCTAGGTTAAACCCCAGAAATAATTTGAAGCACCCAGCATCACAAAAATACGAGACACCTTATTCATTTTCTCCATTTTCCTTCCCAAATGTCACGTAACCCTTTTCCAACGCAGCTAAGTGCAAAATCAGTTTAACAACACTATAAATAAAGAGCTACGATTTTTACCTTGTTTCTACTGCAGTTATCACAAATTACTTCTGGGTGATCTTTACAAAAGGTAGGATTAAAATTAGTTTCCCCAAAGTAGGCCAAAAGCTGAATTCTCCGGCAATCAACCACGTTCTCACAGTAGTGAACCATACTGTACAGGTTGTTAAAGTGGGTCTGTCTTGTGTGACTGTTTCCATCTTTCTCCACTGAAATGCAATAAATTCAATTGTATTTGTTAAATCTGCACCTCTGCATTTTTATATATTATCCTCTAGACAAAACACAGTATTATTTTTTGCTTAAAAAAAGATGAGTAGGTTAGTATGGAACTAACCTAGGACAGATTTTATCTCTGAAGTTTTAAAGAATGGAGAAGGGAAAGAAGACTAGGGTGACCAGATTCAGGAGATGGATACGTATGAAGCCAAATGTTTTTGGCTAAAATTAAGTACAAGTGACAAAAATATTTCATTACGAAAAAACATTCAGGTAAAGATGGTGAGTTCTCCCATCTCTGCACCTCTCCCATCTCTGCAATGCCAAACTATATACAGCACTTCTAAATGAGAAAATAACCCAGTCCAAACGAAACAGAGACCAGGAACCAAGTGACTTTTGGATATTATCCCCGTTAAGTTACGGACACGAGAACTCACTCAGTATCAGCCGCCTCAGCCTGGTGACATCACTGTAGCTGTAGAAGAGCAGACAGTGAGACATTTCACCATCTCGTCCAGCTCTGCCAGATTCCTGGTAGTAACCTTCTACAGACTTAGGAAGAGAAGCGTGGATAACGTAGCGAACGTCAGGCTTATCGATTCCCATTCCAAAGGCAATTGTTGCACATATGACCTAGGAAGGAAATAATCATTTGTTACAAAGAGTGAAGTTATTCATGCAGAACTCTGCACCCAAACTGCACAGAACCTGCAACTTCAACTGTAACACTGCAAGACAGGGAGCAAACAGCAAAACCACCTCTCCCTTCAGAAGGGCTGTTCCCAGACAAAGAGCAAACTCCAAATTTGAGTCTCAATATCATAGAATCATAGAATGGTTTGGATTGGAAGGGACCTGAAAGCTCATCCAGTTCCAACCCCCCTGCCAGCAGCAGGGACACCTTCCACTAGACCAGGTTGCTCAAAGCCTCATCCAACCTGGCCTTCAACACTTCCAGGGAGGAGCAGCCACAGCTTCTCTGGCCAACCTGGGACACGGGCTCACCACCCTCACAGTGAAGAACTTCTTCCTAATACCTAATCTAAACCTCCCCTCTGAATATCCAATTCAGCAGCGAGCCTCGAGCTGTTCCAAAGCCTGGTACTGCCCAGTTCCTTCCTCCTGCAGTGCTGTACCTTGGTGCTGCAGTCTTTGGTTTGTAACATTCCCAATAAAAAGATGGCTAACATGTTTTGGCAGATCTGTTTGGATCAGTTATTTAATACTGCACCCGATTTGGCAATAATGTTACACAACTTGGCGTTCATTTACTAGGCCAAGAGGGATAAAACTGCTCTAAATTCTCTTCCCCTTTTCCCCCCCAGTTGCTTTTCTTTTACCTGGCACCCTTCTTGGTTAATCCACTTCTTTTGTACGAGGTCCCTGTCGGAGTCAGTGAGGCCAGCGTGATAGGCAAGTGCAGCAAGACCTTCCTTCTGCAAAATAGCTGCCGTCGTGTCGCATTCGTGACGTGAAAGGCAATAAATTATTCCAGAGTCATCTGCAAATACATAAAGAGAGATTTGTCCTACAATACAGCTTTATTCCCTTTCACCCACTTAATGGTCGTACCTGCCAAGCAAATGCATTTATTCCAACAGGGAGAGGTTGGTAAGTGTAATGGAATAATGGCTTAATAATAAAGTAATTAATAATAATTATTATTTAATAAATAATTAAAAAATAAAATATTAATATCAACCGTTTCTGTTGGTTTCTCCTCACCCAATTTCCTGTTTTTTTGGTGAGGTGGAATCAATAAAAGTTTTCCTGCTCAGTACTGTGCAATGTTAGGATTTAAAATACAAGAATAAAGAACTACATAACAGCACCACAGAAGCTACGAAGGGAGGTGGGTGTAGGTTGGTGGAGCTGCAGGACTTCAAAAGACAGCCTAGAAAGACAGGAATCTCTGAAGAGATCCTCAGATAAGCAGACCAACAGAATTAAACAATTAAAACAGCATGGACATGTCCCATATGCCCTGAAGACACGAGGCTGAAAGGTCTGGCAACCTCCAGAAAGATGACTCAAGAGCATTACCATCATTTATTCTTCCACTTGAACTCTTAACTGTAGGATGCCCATAAATCCAATTCCCATGATCAATGACGTTATTTTGCCTCCAACTTGCTGTTCTTGTAAATATCTCACGTCACTTACAGAAAGGCACAAGTTTGGGGTTTCACAGCACTACAAAAGCTTTTCCTGCCTTAAGAAGGAATTCACACAAATGCAGACAAGCACACTCTGCTGCTCAGGACTCACGTGGGTGATATTTTTTAATCCATTCCAAGCAATCCATCGCCACCTTCTTTGGCTTCTTGGGCAATACTTCATATTTCAAGTTGTGCCTGTTGAAGCTCATTGTAAACCTAAAACATGAGAGTTAGGGGTGCTCGTCAGCCTTACGGGTGCAGCAATCCGTTCAACAAGCTGGGTATTGACTGGAACATCCCAAATTCAACTGACTGCTGGCTCTGCACTATCTGCAAAGGAATTACTGTGCCACAGACACTGATGGCACCCATACTTTGGCTCTAAAATTCCTACATTTTTCCTGTGGCTGTGGAAAAAAAAGCAAAGCTACATGGCACGATGGAGAAGGAAGAAATGCCCATAAACCAAACACACACACACACACAGTGATTTGCCTCGCCTTCATTTTTTCTTTTGAATATTCACATCCACGTTCAACTGGTCAAATTTGCAAAATATAGTGTCACTTTCCTCCTTCTACCCAAAAATATATTTCTAAAATAAGAAATTCAACAAAACAGAATGCTTTCTTTTTCCACCAGGCACAATGAAAACACTACAATACAATCCAGGCCCAATGGTACCTCATTATCTACATTACTGCCAATGCTAATTAAAAAACACTTCCAGCTTTTGCAGTTCTCATGAAAAGGACCCTAAAGTACAACTCGCCCGTTTTGTCGTGACATCAAAAATTTCACGATGTTGTTTTCTATTAAACAGCTTCCTTAATCATGCCAGGGAGAGTCTGGCAAATTTTCTTCTTCTGACTTTAACATTTTGCATTTACCTCACATTAAATGAGGATGTATGCGTGGAATTTAATCAGCTCCAACGACACCAGCATGTCAGATGGAGCTGTAATACTTTTCTTACTTTACTAAGTTTTCCACTCAAAATTTCTGCGGCACAAACAAACCGTTTCAGGAAACTGCTGAGCAACTTACACTTGTGGTTTTAGCATCTCCAGCTGATTCTGAATATCCTTCTGCACTCGGGGGTTCGCAGTGGCAGTAAGAGCCATCATAGGAACAGCGCGAAACCTCCTGCGGAGCATGTTCAGTCGTTTGTAGTCTTGTCGAAAATCGTGACCCCACTGGTTTAAAAAACAAAATCTCAGTGTGACAGAGTCGGATGCTCCAACCAAGCCTTTTGCCATTTTGAAAACCAGCTGAAGGTTTTTACCTGGCTGACACAGTGGGCCTCATCAATGACAAAACGTGAGAGGAGTCTCCTGTCATAGAGATTTTCCAGGGCTGACATCAGGCGGCTGCTTGCACACACCTAGGTACACACCCACCAGCAGCATCAGAAAGAGAACTAACAGAGCAGAGTGTCACCCTGCCTGCCCAAGAACACAGAAACAACTGTTCTGTACAGCAAATTAATCTTGACTCCACAGGTAAAGCTCTAAGGCATGCAGAAGATGGCAATCAGCTTCCTTTTAATTGGCAACAAAGCAGCTGGGGTGGGATTCCCGCAAGGTGCTGGGTCAGCTGCCCAGAGCTTCTACAGTCTGGGTGAGTTGAAATGACTCGTGTCATGAGAGACAGGGAGAGACAGTGCTGAAGAAGGAAAGAAAACCAGCACAACGCACAGGCCCCTCTTACAAAGCTCTGGTGGAGTAAGAGCATTTTTAAAGGCAGCATGTAATTAAGGACAAGGCAATCTTTTGACAATCACCTATTACCTTGGCAGTGACATATTTTCTCCCTGCACTGTCCTATTCATAGTAGTCTAGATTTTAATAGCTACTTGACAGCAATTAGCCACTAATATGTGGTAAGATAGATTGAAATGGATGGGCATGGGGTTTTTGTTTTAAGAATTTAAATTGTACAGACATATTCAGTTCTCATTCTTGATTAATTACTGATTTAAACTAGTTACATCCGTACAGAGTCTTACTGAATTATCTAAAAAATATTTAACAACTTTTTTTCCCCAGAAGCCGACTCTAGATTCAGTGTTTCCCCTTTAGTACTTCACAGTAATCCACCTCTTGTGGCCCCCGTGATTTTACAATTCAAATTAAATACAAACCTTCTCAGGGGTAACATACAGGAGCTTTATTACAGGATCTTTTTTTGACAATTGCATATATATTTTTGAAGCATCAGCATCTGTTCTATCACCAGTCAGATAGGTTGCAGCAATCTATATTAAAAAAAAAAAAGTATTAAATTTTAATATGTGCAAAATGGAAGCATCTCCAAATACAGTCCTACATCTAGTTATAAACCAGATAAAAAAGCACTTGCACATCCTATCCTCAGTGTAAGTAACATTTTCAGTGTCTCTCTGTGTAATTACAGATAACACTTGAACCCTCACCGTACTGCAGACATCACTAAATTTGTCTCGTGATAAAACCAAAAGACTATAAACCAAATTCTATTCTTGTGCTTCCAATTCTACCAACAGTCCACGAGCTGACTTCGGGGATTTGTCCACCTTCTTTGAACTCTCTTCCCAGTAAAGAAAACAGATGAGATGTTTCTTTATTGCTCGATACCCTGTAAGTTTGAGACTGAATTCAGGAAACTTGGATCCCTGTTTCCAAGAGGCACAAAAACATGGTAACAGCCTCAATAACAGAGCTCACAAACACGGAACCACTTGGCATCAGAGGAGGTTGAATACAACTTGGAACTGCAACTTAGGATTAAATTTGAACATAGAATTTACGATTCAAGCTGAACAGTAATAAAGGAATTGGATCCTCAGGACAAAAGCTGGGTCACACCAACAGAGTCCATTTTGCCTGCTGGGCTCTTCCTCCCACAAGAGGCAGCTGCAGCTCTGCAGAGGAAATTCCTCCTACAGCTACGAACCCCCCGGAGTCACAGAGCCAGTTTAACTGGCTCCTACAGCCAGGGCACCCCACAGCCAGAAAGAGCGAGTGTGGCCAGAGCGTAAGGTCGTGCAACAGTCACCACAGGGCAGACAACCACTCTCTGGACTCTCAAAAACCCTACTTGACAAAAGGAGGATTTGTCTCAGCTTCAAAGCCCTGCAACACAGTCCCTTCAGCCTTGTACCCCAGAACATCTCTGTATTTTTGCCCTGGAATGTGTTATCCACCTTTGTTTCTCTGATCTCTCCACCTTGATAACACACTGAGGATGAAAAAGCCACTTCACTGATGCAGAAGCAGTTCAGAAGTGGTCAGCTTTAGGAACACACATCTTCTGCATGTCCATTTCTTTTCTCTGTGCATTACTTTTTCCAGAAATGCTTAGGATCTCCAGAATCTGCCTAGCTCAGGAACTGTTAGTGCTTCTTTCCGCTACAGAGCCAGGCTGCTCCTGCTGAGGTGTCTAAATACAGCTCTCAGAATCTGAGAATCAGGTATCTGTGCTTGAAAACTAAGCTCCAATAACAAATACACAAATCTTCAATACATTTACCAGTTAAGACTGCCAAGATATTCTACTTTAGTTCTTCCTAGACAACTTGGTGTGCCTTTTACAGTTTCCATCTAATCAATCTTTGCAGTTTATATTTGAGAGACATAAGATTTAGTGTCAAGGTTCAGATTTCTAATTCACTTCTCTGCAGTTTAAGGAAATGAAGCTGTCTGAACTTACATCTAAACTCTTCAGTTTCTGAACTTGATCTATTATCAGCGACCTCAACGGAGAGATAACAATAGTGACTCCAGCAGAGACGCAGGCTGGGAGCTGGTAGCACAAGCTTTTACCACCTCCTGTAAGGATTAAACAGAACACAACCAATGTCAGACACCAAGAGGGAAGGGAGACAGTGTGGAGAAGGAGGGGAAGAGGGGAGACCTATTTCTTACTTCCCATTTTACAGCATTTTCAGAAACAATGAGCTTTTACCCATGATTGCCTCTACTACGACACCTGTAGGATAAGGAAGTGTTATCAGGAAATATTACAGCAGGCAGAAATTCAATCACCTCCCTGAAAACACCGCAGTGCAGACAACATTCCAGAAATCCTGCAGCCACGGGAATCAAGCAGCACAATTTATCACCACCTCCACAAAGGCACAGAGAGAGAGAAAAGTTTGTCACAAAAGGAGCTTCAGGTCCCTGTTTCTCAGGTACATGCCAGACCTCAGGTGCCTGCAGCTGCGGGGTGTTCCCAGGTACGTACCAGTGGGCATTAAGATGAAACAATCTTCACCCAGAAGAGCAGCGTTGATGGCCTCCAGCTGATTCGTCCGGAAATAGTGCAAACCAAACTTTCTGTGAAATATATTCATCATTTCCTCAGAATGGGAAAATTTCATACCCCTGAAACGTTCTAGTGCGGGGTTATTGACCGTGGGATCTAGGAGACAAAGAAAAGGTACTGACAAGGAGTTACACTGTCAGGTTGTGCCATCCCTCTTGCAACATAAAACTGCTTCACTCCGCTTCAACCCTTTAAACCTTCCAAACTCAAATCATGAGCTACGAAAAAAATTGGCATTCAACTAGAATTGAAGATGAGCTGAAGTGTGACTTTTGATTAGATGCAAATCTCTGGACACAAGCTTCTTACTCATGAGTGTGTAAAAGGCACAGCCGTACACTGGCGCTCGTCATCTCTGCCTCAAACACCTCGGAACAGGGTCCCCCTTCACGGTGACCTAAAGCTACGTGGTGCTGCTGAATCAGCGACAGGGAAGCTGATGAAACATGAACATTTCCACCTTCCCCTTTGCACACCCACCCCTGCAGCAGCCACAAATAACCCTGAGCCCCCTGTGCCCCAGAGGGATTGGCTTTGCTTCAACAAGTGCCTGGTTTTGACCATTTTGCATGAACAGCTAAAACTGTTGTACAGCTTTGAATTAACAACTGCAGAGTCATTATTTAATTAAAATCACAGAAACATTCCACTTTCCAACTTTAGCAGCTTCCTCTTCCCAGCAGCCTGCAACTTGCACGGTAAATAAATATTCAAGAAGTTTGTCATCACTTGGAGGGAAAAAAAAAAACAAAAACAACCCACAAACAAAACCAACCACAACAGAAGATGACTTTGCAAAGAGAAACCAAAAGACATTTCCACAGGAACAAAAGGCATTGATGTCACCTACAGGAAGGTACTTGGCCTTGGGTTTAAAAACAAGTAAATCAAAAATAAAGACAGTAATCCTAGTGATCATCATTTACCTGAACGGTTCTTTGTTGCCATCGAGGAGCTCGATTTGGGAGCAGCAGGGTTTGATACAACAGCAGATCCCTTGGCTCTGGACATTATCTTTGACAGCAGCGACCTTGCAGGTGGCCCTTCCCCGACGGGCGGATACAACGGCTCAGATGGCGTTTCAGGTGCCGAAACATTCACCAAATTCTCCCAGTCCTCGTCAAAATCATCGATATCAAAGTGATCGAGGTCAAAGTCTGTGTCGTGTGCAGCTAAGCTGTTTTCTGCAGGAAGGCCAGCAGCAGCTTTGCTCTGATCTTTCAGAGCTGTGCTCGTCACGGGTCGCTCCGGCGGATGACGGTTCCTCAGCCCTGGTCCCTCACACCAGCTGCTGTCAAAGGACAGCTCAGAACAGGGGCTGAGGGAAGTTCCCTCTTTGCCATTTACCTTGGGAGAAAACAGTGCTGTAGTTTTGGGGCAGGTGATCTCCTCAATACTTTCCTTGGAAGCAGAAGAGGTATCCAAGGTATTAAATGTTTCATTTTTTTTGGTAGAAAAATTGCTGGAATTGACAGTTCCAGAAAGGACAGACGGGAGGTTTGTGGATTTGGGTGAGTTTCTGTCAGAACTGAAGCTCCTGTTCAGGCCAGAGCACAGAGCAGAACCAGGACGGTCCACACATGCCTTCCAGTTTCTAGGAAAAGTGTTGTTTGTGCTACTTTTGTTCAAAGGGACAGAATTAGCCAGCAATTTCCTCCTGGGAGAGATGGCAAGGGAAGGAACAAGGAAAAAAAATTATTTAGTCACAAGCAATGATTTATCAGGTTCTACAACATGCACTGAACAGTTTTGTCTTTCCCCTATTAAAAACACTGCCATATAGTGGGTACATCATATTGTCTGTCACTATATTATAAAAATATTTCAAACGAATCTAGGGAAGAGAGAATGACACCAGAACTCAGTTGAACAATATAATTACAAAACTACTACATCTTCCCTGCAAACATTAAAAGAAAAGAATCTCTAATAGCAAGGAAGTGATCCAGGCAAGGCAGAGCATTAAAAAAAAATAATAAAAATCCTTAGAGGCCAAACCTGAAGTTAAAAAAGTAAACATCTGCTTGAACCAAATCAGGTTTTTATGTCCTTTCTAAAAGACTGTGTCTGACACAGGTTTTTTCTGAGCAAAAGCACACAGTCCCAGTCCAGTAAAAAACCAAACCAAAATCCTTTGTCCACGTGTTGTGTCATCAGATTATGCAGAAGCTACAGAAGCTGACGGCAGAAGCAACAATCAGATTGAAAGATGCCGAGTCCATGGATATCAGGAGAAGTCATAATCACTGCAGTCAGTGACAGCAAGTCTCACAGAGGAAATATTAAATTAATGCCTGTGGTTACAAGACACCTGGCAGGTTATATCACATCACCCTGCTTCTTTGGAAGCACCTGGTGCTGCCAGATCTGTACCTGCAGAGAAAAGACACAGGACTACCTGTGCTCCAGACTGACTGGGGAACGGATCCGTTCCCCTGGCAGAACACTGGCACTGTTAATACTTTCAGCAGGTTTGGGGGATTTTTTTTCTTCATTGGGTCAGTAATTTTAAGCTTTTTTTTTTTAAAAAAAAAAAATCCTTGTGTGTTGTCTTTTTGGTGTGATGGGGACACCTGCAGGCACAGCCCCAGCTGAGAGCGAGCGCAGGGACGCGGAGGGCTGCGTGTGAAGGTACCTGAGGTCTCTCTGCTGGAGGAGCTCCTTCGCACACGACAGAGACTGAAGCTCGTGAAGTGGGATGGCATCGACCAGCTTACAGATGTCATCCATGACGCTGCAGAGCTGCTGTTCCAAGTGCAAGCCTTCCTCTGTCAGATGGGGTGATTTTAGCACACAGTGATAATAGTTTTTATTAGAACGTGTAACCGGATGATATCACTCTCTCAAAAGACAGAGCAAGTGGTAATAAAAAAGTCTAAGTATAGTATCTCAATATATTTTTAAAAGTCCATTCACACAAATAAACTGTTTCTGTGTGCACAGACTTAATTAGTTCACATGTTTGTGCCCTTGCCTTTTAATTATCCATCTATTTCCCAAACCTCATGGCAGTTCTTTCAGATTTATTTCCAGAAAGCATTCCATTTCACACACTTTGCTGATCTCAAATCACCCCTCCCCAAACACACTGAAACACATTTTATCCAAATACTACACTGCAATTCTAGTCTAGAAAGTACCTTTGAAAACGTCCCAGCATTTGTCACCTCATGACCTTCCCTTCCAAGTGTGGCAAATCATCTGGGTTTTACCAAGGAGCCACACCAGACCCCAAACCACTGTGACAGGGTGTGACCCCTCAGACTAAATTCTGGCCTCTGCTACACCTGCCAAACTCTGATTTACCTGGTGGTCACAAGCAGCTAACTGCCCAGATTAGCCAGAAGTTTGCTAGAGGGACACTGGAGTATGACAAGAGGGAGCTTAACTAAACTCATTTCCAGAAGAGGATCATTAAAACATAAATATAAAAACACTGCTATGGGCATTTTTAAACACTGAACTTTGAATGACACTGTAGATACCATAAACCACTTTTTTATATATCTTGAGGGAAAGACCTGCAGCCTTCAAACCAGGCTGTGCCACACCCATACTGAGTAACTGTTCATGCTGCAAGTGAAACTCAGAAACATTTTAGCTCAGGATTTCCCAAAGCCAGAGCCTGTGGGACTCAAACAGAGGCAATGCCACAGCTCCAGCTCACAGCCCCGGGTCCTTGTGCCCCAGCTGCCTTCATGGAGCTGCGACTGGCTCCATCTCTGCTTTTAAGCTTTGAACAGGACATCTGTCAGGTGTCCCAGACTGGTGCCCAGAAACCCAGAATCAGGATCAGACAACACCCTGAGTCCCCACAACGTGCCCACAACACCTGAAAACCCTGCAGGAGCCTCGGTCCCCGCGGTCACTGTCAGCTGAAGCTCTCAGGTGACATGGGATACACAGGAGAACAAGTTGCAAACCCTCCTCACAATCTAAGGCATCAAAGTGTTCTGTGTACCTGCATCCTCTGCACCAGCACCACGTTCAGCACCACGTTCAGCAGCAGGCTGCGTCGTGGCAACCGTCCCAGGCCTGGCCTCGGCGCTGCCAGCTGTGCATCTTCCACCAGAAGGAGATTCTTTGAAAATATTACTAATATTGAAAGAAAAAGTCATTAAAATACAGATATCTGTAAATCAATGCATTTCCACAAAAGACATTTATTTTTTTTAAATAACAGCATTTAAAATATATAAAAGAGAAACAAATGCCTGAAAACCCAGTGAAAATCCAGGTAGCTGAGCAGTTTCTCACTCGTCCTGTGCTCCAACGTGTGGAGACTTTGGCTTCAATAATTTTTTTTCCCCCTCTCATTACAAAAGGAAAAATAATTCTGCTTTTTCAGAAGCCAAAGCCACCTTAAACATTGGCCATAAAGCAAAAAAATATTTCAAAGAACAGTAATAGCAGCTGTCAACTGCTCAGCTGCCAAGCAGCAGACACGATCAACTCGATCTGCAACTTTCTAACAAGCACCAGTTTCGTGTCTTTTCTGGCACTTTCCACGGACAGTTTTCTCAAGGAACTTTGTTCTACCTGATGCTTTTCACAGAAGGTGAGAAGGAAGGCAGCTCTTCTTCAGGGGAGGGTGGAACAATATCTAAGCAATCAACCTCCTCAAGCTCAGCGCCTGTGAACGGCTCCACATCGGCCCCATCCAGCTCTGGGGGACTGTTTTTCTCACCACTGCTCAGCTTTGGGCTCTCCCCACTTTTATCCTTAGCAGCTGGAAGAGAAGTGTATCAATGCTGTTGGGTAACACTGTAAACTCATTCTAGTACAAACAAAAATGCAACTGAACAGAGGGAAAAAATTCCTAGCCAGATTTCAAAACACTCCTTGAAAACAGTTTCTGAACTTTAAAGGACAAAAAAAAAAGTCTCACTGCTCTTTTATTCTCCCCCATAAAAAACAAATGGAAGAAACCCCCACAAACCCTCTTTGAAGTGGAAAAGTTATACAGCTTACCTAGAGTTACCTTTCCCTGTGAGAAGAGAAAAACATAAGAGCTGTATTGTCCTACAAGAGATTTATAGAAAACTATTGTTGTATTAAATACTGTCTTAAAAAGAGGGTAGAGACTCACCAACCACCATAGCCCCTGTACTGGAATTCAGAGCTAAATTTACATGGATCATGCCTTACAAGATAAATCCTACTAAGAAAGGCCAGTATCATTAATTTATTAAAATTCATTTCACAGAAAGAGGGGAAAAGGCCACAAAATATTCTTAAGAAGAAAAACACAGCTCAGAAATCCTTTTGCCATTTAGTGTAATGGCAGCAGCACAGGACAGTGTTCAAAATCATCCTGTAGCAGAAGCTTTATCAATTTCACAAATAAAGGTCAAAAGCTTCAAAAAATAACAGGTAAGGCACAGAAAAGAGAAGCAAAGAGGAACCCAGAGCTGCCAGGGAAGCACTCTGACTGATGGTCATCAACTTCTTGGTCATAATCAAGGATCGGGGTCTTTTGGGGTTTGGTTTGGTTGGGTTTTTGTTAAATCAAGAGAGATCTCTTTTCCTGGTTCAATATTTCTCCTCAGTACATTCAGCCATTCGATTATTTTACGTTTCCTTAAGTGCTTTTCTTTCAGTAACACCCCGAGAGATTGCTGCTCATCATTTCTGGAACGTCACACAGGGAGTCTGGCAACCCCAGTACCAGCAGCTTCTGCCAGAGACAGCCCTGCACCTGCACAGCCTGGGGTTACCAAAACAAGCTGCACACACCCACCACGGCTTGGCAGGTACGAGCACACAGATCCCTCTGATTTATAAAAAATCAAACCCCTGGTGCACAAACACGAACAGGGACAGACTTTTCAGCAGGGCCTGCAGTGACAGGACAAGGGGAAATGGTTTTAAACTAACAGAGGAGAGATTTAGACTGGCTATAAGACATTTTTTATACTGAGGGTGGTGAGACACTGGCCCAGGTTGTCCAGAGAGGTGGTAGAAGCCTCATCCCTGGAAACATTCCAGGTCAGGTTGGACGGGGCTGTGAGCAACCTGCTCTGGTTGGAGATGTCCCTGTCACTGCAGGGGGTTGGACTAGATGAGCTTTAAATGTCCCTTCCCACCCAAACCATGTGTGATTCTACAGATTTCCTCTACCTCACTGGTACTTTAAATCAGCTGTTACCTGGGTGAGGCTCTTCCCTGTCAGCATCCAAAATCACATCAGCAGACAAATCCTCCCAGAGGCCCCGGCCCAGAGCCTCGTTACCGCTGCCGGGAGCAGA
>NW_010313001.1:0-779 GCF_000700745.2 Antrostomus carolinensis
CACCAGCCAGTTAACAGTCCACCTCACTACGCAATCATCCAGTCCACACCTCCTCAACTTGGCAGTGAGGATGCTGTGGGTGACCATGTCAAATGCCTTACTGAAATCAAGATAGACCAAATCCACTGCTCTACCATCATCTAGCCACCTGGTTGTGTTTTCATAAAAGTCTAGAAGGTTGGTCAAACACGACTTCCCCTTGGTGAAGCCATGTTGACTATCCCTAATGACCCTCTTATCCTTGGTGTGCCTTGAGATGGCATAGGTTGAGAGTCCTGACTTCTTGCAGTGAGATATCTTAATAGAGAAAGAGTCACAAATGAAAATTGTGCTCTGAGTGTACTCTGGGGTCTCTCTGCTCCTGGGCTGGAAGGATTGCTCACAGTTTTCCCTGGACTCACAAGAGAGAGCCCTGAAATGGCCTTTTTGGCAAGGCTGTGGGATGCCATATTCCCTGACGTCATGTGTAATTTACCTGATGATTTGGTGCCTGTCCTCCTGGGCCAGAGCTGGGTGCTTTCTTTTTTTGGTTGACATTTTAAACAAATACAAAACATAGCTTTATCACAAAGCGTATTTGGAACAATTTCTTTAAAAGATAACGATGGATTTTTAAATGATGGATTTAAAAAATGTTGCTTTGAAAATTTTTTAAGGCTTCATATTTTCAACAAAACTGTTTATAGGGTAAAATAGTGGGGGTTATTTCTTAAAGGTATCCCTTTTACATCCTCTGAAAACGTAGAGGATTCTTCCCAAGTGGCCAACCCTTCCTTCCA
>NW_010313002.1:0-22738 GCF_000700745.2 Antrostomus carolinensis
TAAGTACTGTTCTATTTAAAAAAAAAAAAAAGAAAAATGTAGTCAGTCATGCATTGCTTAAAATAAAAAGCTGTGTTGAAGAGTGGATAAAAAAAGCTGTGTTGAAACCCTTCAGAAGTTATAGCAGTGGTAAAATTTCAGCACAAGTGAAAATTGATTTTGTTTCTACACTAAGCAAGCACTTTCTTGTCTGTCTTTGCAGATGAAGACTGTTAGTGTTGCCTTAGTTTTGTGCCTCAATGTTGGTGTGGACCCTCCTGATGTGGTGAAAACAACTCCCTGTGCCCGTCTGGAGTGTTGGATCGGTAAGTCTTGAGAACTTAACTCTGTTAGTCTTATAAATACTGAGTTATAGCATGTGTAGTCATCTTAGATTTGTGTGTTTCCTGGACTTAAAACTAGGGTGAAGAAAAGGAAATCTGGCATCTGATTTCACTGGGTCTAGATGAGTTTATTAGTCTCCAGCAGTAACTGCTGCCGTAGGTCATCTCTCCTGCTTCATTCTAAAGTGAGATAGCATGGAGAGAAAAGAAGCTGTTAATTAGCTACTTAGCTTTCTCTTAATTGTTGTAGATTTATAAATCCTAAGGAAATCTCTGAGCAGTAACATCTTTAGAGTACCGTGATCTGCAAAGGCTTAAAATGACCCTGCATCATACAATAGAGAAATAAGTTTCTGTAAAGTGCAGGGACTTCCCTGCGTGCTGAGGTGACTGCTCTGGGCTGTTTGAATTGGGATTGTGAATTTAGAAGACCTGGAATTATTCCCAGGGATGTCTTCCCAGCAGTTCCAACACCTGGGCTTGCTACTTTGATGCAGTGTTGGACTAAATTCCTATTTTTTTTGTTAAGTAGTGAAAAGTTCCCTTCATTTTGGAGATCAGATCTGATTATCAAGATGAGACAAATCTGAAGTAATATTAGAAGAAAATATCTTGTGTACAGGAAAGCTTATAAGAGAGATTTGGTTTTTATCTAGGAATTGAACGTGTTCAGTCTTCAGAAAGTAACGTGCAGAGTGCTGTAATCCTCAGCTCTGGGTTTATGAGAGGCTGCAGAAGCAAATTAATCGTTGCACAAACTGAACTTCTTTAAAAACTTTCAGAATGTCTCATTTCTAACCTTGCTTGAATCATAGCATCTAATTTTTTTAACCTCAAAATGCTGATGACTAAATCAGTTAAAGAGCTATGAGCATATGCTAACAAATACCTCTATTCAGTGAAGAGAACAGCTCTCGTTTCTCATTGATGTTTGAGGAGAGAGCAAAGAGAATGAGGAGCATTACAGAGTGATTAAAATAAAGTTGTTAGTAATTATCATCAACAAAGATAATTTTGAATGCAGTTTTTAAATTAAATTTGCAGTGTGTGCATATACACACAAATACTCATTTCCATTTCTAGCCGAGTTCTAATTTCTGAAAAAGGTAACTGCAAATATATCCCCTGGTTTTTTTTCTTCTGTACAACAGTCTCGAGAGAAGCTAATGGTGTGTAGTGTGGAAACTCAACGTCCTTGCCAGATGTGCAAGAAAGTGTGGGAATCATTTTGGTGCGATTGCTGCTCTTTACAGCTGAGCTGAGATCCCCTCTGGTCACAAACGGCCATCGCAGCCTCAGACAAAAGCCACTTGCTGTTCTGTACCTTCAGATGCACCCTCAGACCAGCTGAAACGTTCTGGTGTCCTCCAAAATGAAACCTTAACTGACATCTGTGCTGCAGGGTCAGCCCAGCTCCGTTTAAGGCACGGAGAGCTTTGTGCCGTGGTCATAGCAAAGGTCTCCTGGCCTGTGTATCTCCAGGCCTTCCCTGGCCTTGTGTATACACTCAACAGGGAGGCTGAAAGCTCACGTCATGACTGCGGTGGCATGAGCTATAATTAGAAAAATGATTTGTTTCCATTGTTTGGCTCTTGGGATGGCCCCAGCGTACTTTATTTTTGTATAAAGGGTATTGTTAATAATGCTAATTGCTCTGAAAGCTCTCCAGAGTCCACGCACTACATTCCTCTGCTGTCAAAGTGCATGTGGAGTGTTTTTAATTTATTTTTCTGAAGTTCATTTGGTCCTTTTGAAGGACTAGAAACCAAAAATAAATCCGATGTGTTTATGGAATTGTTTTATTTCATTTTTTTAATTTGAGCAGTAGCTAATGGCATATTCATGAACAAAAGGTGTTACGAGGCAACGTGAATACTTTTGGGGAATTACTGTTCAACACCTCAAGGGTATCAGCTCGAAACTTGCCTCAAGTAGCAAGGAGACTGTTGCAGTTGAGAGCACAGAGCCTGCTGCGCTGTTCAGAGATGTTTCTGGAAGGTGAGTCAGTGGGGGCCGCAGTGGGGGACAGCTCTGGCTCCTGGATCCACAGCTGCAGCTCAGCACAGGCAGCGGGCAGGCTCCTCGACCTCTGAGCAGACAGTTGACTACTCTCGTGTTTGTTCTGGAAAAATGAAATGCTATACTCCCAGTCCCTTAAATCTTCCTACAAAAGTGTACTCAAATTTAAATAAGATCCCAGCTTTTAGTCATTTAAGAAAAATAACTCATAAAATCCTGCTTTCATCCTGCTTTATTATATTTTGTTTCTAACAGTACAAGGTATTTGTAAAGATTTTTTTAAAAAAATAACTTCACCGATTTGGTTAAATGCTTTTAAAATAATTTATATTAAATTGCAGAATATTAGCTTCTAGTTTTCTTGAAACTTGTTAATAGCGTCAAATTATGTGGCCGTGGTTTTTGAATAAAGCACATAAGCTGAAATTGTATTGGTATGTGTGGATGGTTGTAATTATCTAGTGATAAAATTAACTCCTTAAGGATTACAAATGGCATATAATCTCTGAAGCAGTAGGCAGTGGAAGTAAATGAAGCAGGATTTTGCATTCATCAAGAAAAAATGTTTATCATCAAATATGTAACCAATTTGAATTTTTGTCATTATTTACTAGAGAAACCTTTTTTTCAACATTAAAAGAAACAAATGTTGTGCTTCTCCTGTCTTTCGAAACAAAATTGTCGTTATTACCTTAGCGAGAGAAATCTTCAAAATTTGGCAGTCTTTGATAATATTTAATTTCTACTTGAGTGAAGAATTAGGGGATAGTTTTTGGGTGTTGCACCCAAGTAAATTCCAGGAAGAATGTAGCGCTTATGAATTTGAATGCACGAAAGGAACCTGCATTAAAATATTATTAAACCATCTTTCTTGCAAGCAGAACACTGGAGAAAGGGAGTGCGGAAAGCTTTTGGCTTCTTTCTTCTGCAAAGCAGGGTGGTGGTCGTGCTTTGATGTGGACTTTGTCCCAGGTTGTTGATCTGGATTTTACAAAAACATAATTTGGAGTTGCTAAAGGTTTAAATGCACATAGAATTGGAAGTAATTTCTGCCTCTTGTCTCAAGCTGAGTAGTTCAGTTGTGGTCACAAATACTCCTTTGTGTTGTATTTCCTAGATCCTCTGTCCATGGGTCCTCAAAAAGCTCTGGAAACCATTGGTGCAAATTTACAGAAGCAGTATGAGAACTGGCAGCCAAGGGTAAGTATTCCTTGGGCCCCTCGAGATGAAATACTCCTTCGCTGTAACATCCAACGTAGGCTGAAAGGGAAGAACCGTGTCTGCTCCGTGGTGGGGTGGCCTTGCAGCATTTGCTGCTTCCTTCATACATCAGTGTGAATACATTACTGCAGGTGTCAGATTTGATCGCTTTCTCACCGATGCCCCTCTTGGCTGTCGCTTTCTCTGATAATCTCTGGGGTGTTTGTTTAAACTACTAATTCCTACAATGATTTTTTTTTTTTAATTTTTATATTTGTATTCTCCTGACTTTATTATATTTTTGTTCTGAAGTTTTAAATTCTGAGTTTATCGTTTCTTGTGTTGCAAAACCGTGTTTGGCCTCAGCTAGTTCAAAACCGCGTGTCCCAGCGCTCATCAGTCCTGGTTTTATCCTGTGGAACAAACGAATGTTGTGCAGTTAGTTGCTGAGGAAGGCTTTTGGATTTGTTGTAAAACATCATTTCAGAGCTTTGGTAACTGCTAATTCCAACTGAAGTGTAATGGTGTGTATGTTTGTGAAAAAGAATGTTTTGGATAGTAGGAACACAAAGCAGGAGTTAGAGAAACATACACGCTGCTGACTGTTTGTTTCCTGGTTTGTAACATTTTACTCTCACACTGGAGAAGTGTTTTGCTTCTGGGTATTTAAATGGCCATAGTTTCATGTGCCTCAGTAAATAAACTGCAGAAGGATTTAAAGCGTGAAATTTGAAGTCTGCAGCATTTTCCAAACAGATACAAAAACCAAACTGTAGAATCATCTTCACTGTTCGTGTTCCCCAGGATGTTCATGTCCTTATCTGGGCAGTCTGGATCAAAATATTCCTCTTCAAAGTACTTGGGCTATTGACTACTAAATCATGTGTAACTCAGACAGAAATAATAACTTCACAGAATGAACCTACCTGTAGATTTGCTTTAATATATTTTTTTTTTCCTTATGATGTAGTGTGCATACTAACCTGGTTTTCATTTTTTTAAGGAAACATTGTTTTTTCTCTTCTTTTTAAATTGTCTTCAGTGATAATAATTATGTGTGTTTTTGTCAGGACCAGGATTTTTGTTTTCCCTTTCTGTCATTGCTCACTACCTTATTTAATGTGTTAGTAATCTGCCAGGTCTCTGTAAGGGCTGTTAGTACTGGTTCAAGAGTATGGTCTGCAACTGGAATGGTCACTGGTATTTTTCTGTCCTCTGTATAGGATGACTGGCTGAGAAGGCCGTTGTGTTAGCAGTGCCCTTAGGTATTTTTAATCAGTCTTTCTATTCGAACTGTGATGGGTTACATTCATTTACTTATTTCTTTATAATTTATAAAATCAATAAAGATAGATTGCCTCTGCCAATGTTTTGTTTGGGTCTGGAACTTAGAAACTCTGAAGGTCCCTGTTCCTACAGGGAGAGAGAGGACTTGGGGTTTTGGGTGTTTGTTCCTCCAAGTCCTCTGTTCCTGCAGGAAGGACCAATGCCTTCAGGTAGAGGACAATTTGCTTTGAAATTCTCTTTGCAGTAGTAAATAAAAACTTTTCTCTTGCCAGGCACTGCTGAGAATATTTTTCACTGAGAAAAGGGTTGTTGGCATATGTTGTTAAAGGCGGGGGGTGAGGTAGTTTGTGTGCATTGAGAATCCCTCCTCTTTCTAACTCAGACCTGATGGCAATAATGATGTGTTCAGAGCAATTTGATTGTCAATACAGCTCGTACTAGTTCTTTACCTCTTGCCTCTGTTTGATACTTCCATGCCCCTTACTCAGGCTTGACTGACTAGAACTGAGCTTCTAACTCAGTAAAAGCTGAATGTTCTACCCGAAGGAGACTTGCTGTTTTCAGTGGTACAATGTTTACATTACTAATATGCTTTTTTCTGAACCATTTTGTAAGTATATTTATATAAGAAGGACTTGTCTTGATGTGTATGTGTTGTATATCTAAGACAAGAGAATTTACTTTTGCATTTTTCCTCTTGGTACCTTGACAATTTATTTAATGTCCCTCTAGCAGCCCAGGAATTTGGCAGAAAATTCAAATAGTGTCTGAAACCAAACAGGAGAGTAAAACATCTTGTTGCAAAGGTGAAAACAAACCTTTTTCCCTGCTCTTTAGTAACAAAGTCCATGTCTGACTGAGGAATGAGGGACAGGCATCTAGAAGCAGCAGGTACCCTATATGTGCCGACCTCACGCTGCCTGGTAGAGTTTGCACAAAACATGAGGCAATTACTGAGCTCAGATGTTTTGTGTGCAAGGTGCCTGGTTCTTAACAGTAAATCACAGCCCCTTGAAACATTGCAAAGCCAAACACGTACCGTTTTATTGCACTCTACAGGGCTCTTGAGTTTTCTGCAGTAATAAAGAGAAGTTGATGTGCCATCTGCAATAAAACAATAGGAACATTATTGAATTTCCTAGACCTTTCATATAAATACTGATACATCTAGTTTTGTCTGTTTCTCAGTGTTTTGGAATGGTTGAGAAATTGATGGAAGGAAGACAATTTGGGGAAAACTATGAAGTCTGAAAAAAAAAAAGCACCAAATCATTAAAATCTTCAGAAATAGCCAATATTAGCAGGCTCTCAGTGTGGGTCCTTACACTGGGAGATGCCTGTCGTGGGTGTCTGGCTGTGAATGCACAAATGGTGAATGGATCACATCAGTAATAAACCCTGTGTGAAAAGTCCTGTGACATCCCTACCCGTGCAGTCCTTGCCTGCTTGTAGTTTGTAGGATGTTGTTCAAATATATGCCTGTTTTTGTTAAATACAAATAGCTTAGGTGAGAAAGCCTTAAAAGGGGTGAGCGTGAACATTCTTTGTTTCTGGAAGCTCCCAGGCTGCACAGTTGATGCATATTTCCTTCCAGGTCTTACTGAGCCCCTTTCTAAATAATTTATCAGCTTGCCATTGCTTGAAGTATTTGTTCTGATTAAATTTAAGACTTTGCTTTATTGTTGTGTAGCTACATAGATTTGTGTGCTGCGGGAGTAAAAAACAGTTCAGCCGTTGTTTCATCTGCAAAATACTGCAGTTAAACAATATTCAGTCGTTTCATTGCAATTCTCAAATGAAAATTTTACTGGGGGAAGAGACTAGGAGATGACAAAGCTGGAGGGTTTATCTGTCTTCATAAAGAATTTTCTGAACAAGTGAGTTCTTGCAATTCAGTGCAAAGATGATTTAGGTGCTAGTGAAAAAGTGGAAAGAAAAATACAACTTTTCTCTAGTATTACCATGGGTTGTGGGTTTTGAGTTTTGCTGAGGGTGGAAGGGGTTAAACCTGAGGGTAATCTGGAAAGCAGGCTCAATTACTGGGGATAAAAGGGGTTGCTTAAGCAGCTGAGAATAAAAATGAAAGGTGAAAAAGGCAGTGAAAGTGAAGAGCACAGGACCCTGCACTGCCCAGCCTGGCTGGAGGGGGACACGGACCCTGTCTGGTGTTTGGGGCAGCTGAGCAAAACTGGGGCTTAAAGAGCTTGGCCGGCAGTGTCAGGAGAGCACCCTGAGAAGGGAGAGCCTTTAGTGAGACAGCACATTATATCACTTTAATTGTCCCAAATAAAATCCTTTAAATTTCCATTGGAGATTCTTCACGTGCTCTGTATTTAAAATATTTAGATAAGAAATTGATCACATTGAAATGGTGATTCTCTGCTTCCGATCCTCATTCACCACCCTTTGCAGAAGGCTGCCTGTGTTAGGTGCAGTGGTGTAGTAAGCACTAGCTGCTTGTGCTGGCAGTAAGTAAGTAGCAAATATTTTCCCTGTTGTTTGGATGCAAATTTAGTTTTCTTGGCAGCATTGCATGTTATACCGTTCAAAAGGCAGGAACTTTCCTTAGAGTTTGTTTGGAAATAGGAATAATAGACTGCGAATTCTGAGTGCTGCTGCAGTGAGATGCTTTATGGGGACGCAGGAGCTCGCGGGGATTTTTATGAGCAGAAGTTACTGTGACTTAAGTCCCAGTTTACATCCATTTATCAGCAGAGCCTGGGACTTGGGTTCTTGGCTGTAACATTCTGCAGAGCTGGAGCAGCAGGGTTAGTGGAGAGGATGAAGGTGTTACTCAGCTTTCTGCAGCTCCTCTGCCCAGCATACTGTTCCTTTTCTCAGGGACTGGGGTGAGAGAACATGTTTTTCTGCATCCCCTTGGCTGGAGTTCTCTGAGCTGAGCTGAGCTACTTTTGTACCCCTCGTCCCAGGGTCACTGTGTGTGGTTTTCAGAACCCCCCGAGATGAGTGAGTGAGAACCCCCCAGCTGCGAGTGCTGGCTTTGTTCTTAGAAGGGTGCCAGGCTTCTCCCTTTTCCCTCCTCCTTTCTCCTGATGGACATCTCATTCCTTGGCTCCTGCCTTTCCCTAGACAGTGAAGTTCCTTCATTTCCATTCCTCTCTCTGTGCCTGGGAGAACGGGGCTGTGTAGCCGAAGGCAGATCTGTAGGTTGAATGGTGCACAGTTTACATAATTCAGGATCTGGTATGAAGTAGTCTGGAGCAAATGCTTATTAAATTTGCATGAAATTATGGAATTTTTTTCTTTCTGTTGGCTATGTCTTTTGACCAGTTTCTTTCTTTAACTCTAAACTGACTAGAAAATTCACAGGACTTTTTAAGTTCATTTTCTCATCTCACTCATCACAATTTTGATGCTTCTTTTGTGATTTCTGCCAGTCCAGATGAATCCCAATGGCAATCCTACACCAGGTGCTTTTTGAAGATTCCTTACTCTCTGACAGAATATTCCCCAGTCCTGTCAGTGGAAGGTCAAAAACTACTGTTCATAACTCTTCCTGAGTGGAGTTGAGGTTATAAAAGCTGTCTCAGAGACACTTACATTCCTCCATTGCTCAGAAAGTGCGTTCTGAACACTGGAGAAGTGGGACCTTGTCTCAGTGAAAATTAATGTTTTAAGTTTTTAAAGATTTTCCTTTTCCTGAGAGTTTGTGCCATGTGGTGGTCTTTGCACAGCTGGCTGTGGAACCACTGAGAAACAGGAGAAACAGATGTTTGCGACTCCCTCGGGTGGGGTTTGGGAAGGCCTCCTTTTTTATTTTTATTTTCTTTTTTTGTTTGTTTGGTTGGTTTTTTTTAATAGATATTGTGCTTTTGCAGCACAGGGGAGCCCTGGTCACGGAAGAGGGTTTGGTTGAGCCAGGTGCTGTGCAGATGAAATGGAAACCACTGCTGTGCAGCTTGCAGCCTGAAATGAGATTGATGCAAAGAAATGGGAGGGTACAAAGAGCCAGTGACACAATAGCAGTCGGTGTGCTGGGAGCCCAACTCCAGACGTGCTGGTAGATGTTACAGCGTGGTACAGTGCAGATAGAAGCAGCAAGTGGTTATAGGGGAGTTTTGAAAGTGAAATCAGCAGGTAGAAGAGAATATACTGAGGGAAATAGGTCTGGAACAGACCTGGGTGTGGGTTGTAGGTCAGTTGGGTTTGCGTGTGGGATTGCTGAAGGAATGAAGGCGCCTGTTGCAGCTCACATCACCAGTGAGCTGTGGCCTCTGAGGAGACATCTCCTACAGAACGGATGGATTACACATTTGTGGCAAGCCTTCAAGGAAACAGTGATGCTTCTCTGATCAAACGAGGCTGCTTCTTTCTCTCTTCTAGTCTGCTTCCCAACAGTTTTCTCTTAATTTCAAAGGAAGTACAGCCAAGACACTTGAAACAGATAATTTAAAGCCTTTACCTTTCTGTGCATGTTTTCTGTTGTTGATGCTGTTGTTTCCCTCATTAGATATCTCTGGGCTTTGATACGCTTTCTGAGGTTTCATTCCTTGCATTGCTTCCTTCTGCCTAATTAATTGGTAAGTTGCCTGCTGCACATCAAAGGTTGATCATTTCCTAAAGAGTAACTAGTTAAGCATGAAAACTAATTGAACACATGACCTAATTATTGGTCGCTCTGAGAGTCATACTTTTCCTTTATTTCTGTAGGGTTTTTCTTTTAAAACAACAGCAAACACTAATTGCTCCTGCAAAAGAAATGCTGTAGAATTCCAAAGGGGAAAAGGTAAAATGGAAACACTTGTACTTGGTCTCCTTGCTCTGCTGATGTAGGAACATGTAACAAAAAGTGAAGAAAAAACAAAACAAAACAACAAAACCTGACAATGTGACCTTGTTTAACAAAACCAGGTTTTCCTAAGAGGAATATGTTTGTTGGTTTTTATTTCCCAACAGCCTCTTGAATTTGGCAGCTATTTCAGGCTCTGCAAAATTTTGCTGTATCAATCCTTTGCTGTCTTGTTAAAGATCAACCGTCTTCAGCATAAACCAGCATTTTTTTCCAGGGGGGAAAAAAAAAAAAGAAAGTCATTTATAGAAGAGGTGTCAACAAGTATAATTGCCAAAACTGGTTATTGATGTTCTCATTCTGTCTGAAAAATTGTGATACCATTCTGAGGTTGACTGTTAGCCGTGTGCTGTTTTCACAAAATCTCCCTCTAGAAGAACTGATAGTTTATCCAGAAAAGCACAAATTGTAAGGATGGTAAATGGTGATAAGCCACTTTTTTTGTCTTGTGAATACGGAGAAAATTAGGGCAATTTAAGCAGTGTCTGACTTGTAGTTTTCCTTTTGGTAGCTCTCCGAGAGCGATCTGCAACCCAACCATCCACTCACCCGCAGCGTAGCTCGGCAGGGGAGACACAAGACCAGGGTCTCAGTTTAAACCATCAGCAAAGTTGCATTGTGTTGAAGCCACTCTCTTTTGTGCTGGAAATTCTGAACTGGGCCACCTATTTTCTTCTTCAGTCAGGGCAGTGAGCGTTGGGAGGGAGTCATGACGAGCGACTGTGGAGATTTTAGCATCTTAAACCGCTGCATAGGTTCCCTGGGGTTTCGCAGCCTGGATTGTAGCAGCGTATCTGTAGGCGCTGCTGGTGTGACTGCCTTCACGTGGGAGTAGCTGTACCACATGTACATATAAAAACAGCTCCTATAGCAATGATAACTGCAGGATCTGGGAGTAAGCTGTACAAGTGGAGAGCTCCCTGCTGCAATTCTGGGGCTTAGTCTAGGTAGAATGCATGTTTTAATTCTTTTGATAGTGAGAAAAGAAAAAAATCTGATAAATCTTTAACACACTACTAAGTATAACTGTGAAATGGCAGCAGTAATGTGGTTAATACTGATTTCGCTGAGATTCTTGTGGAAAAATAAGGCACATAATTTAAAAAAAACCAGTTATAGTCATAAATCGATGTGAAGAAGCGTGTTCAGAAGCTGTAAAGACAAGGAAGTGGTATTAAGCTGTTTTGTGAACTGAACTGTTCATGCATTGCAGATCAGCAGTGATCTGGCATTCTGGAACTAAGTCAACAAACTTGCAAAATCAGTTTAGTGGGGAAATCCTCTGGGTCTTGCCATCTTGCTGAGAGCCTTGAACACTGCAGGCAGGAGTGACCTTGAATGAAGGAGATGGGGCAACGAGGAAATGATTGCTGAAGTCTAGAGAGATAAGTTTGAACCACAATGAAAAGGACATTTAACTTGCAAGCAAACAAAATTTCTTCCCCTTTCATTAGAGGAGCGATGCAGTAATGCAGCTCTTCAGGTCAGTGTATCTCTGAAAAGTAGCAGTCCTCAAAATGACTGAACTGCTCAAGCAGGTGCTGGGGGATGATGCCTCCCTCAGTTGTGCTCTCTGGGAAGCAGACCTGCATTGCTGCAGGACAGAGGCTCCAGAATACCCCCCCCCACACACACACACAATTTCTGCAGATTTTAAACAGGTCCCCTTGAAAATGTGGTGAAGAGCAACCTGGCAAAGTCTCCTGGAGGCACGTTCAATAAGGGCTGTTGGCAAGGAAGCCGCTAAGGGCGTAAGGCCATCGAGAAACAGCTTCTTATTTTACCTCCTGCCTTCCTTTCCCTTGCACCTTTCTTCACTTGCAGAAGCAATGGGCCCCCCTTGCCAAGGGGGAACTTCCTGAGATGCTCGTCCTTTGCTTTATCACCCAGCATCTGGCCATCTAGTAATTCTGAGATCCTCAATTGGAATGCAGTCATTCAGTGACCATGATTTCTCTTGCTTTGCTTTCCATAGTCTTCTGACAGTGAGATCCATTCACATGTTGCATGCTTCCTCTCTGTTTTGTGTTGTATTTTGTCATCAAAATGAGGCCAGAATCAACAGACAAGCGAGATTTGTACATTCTAGGGTATTTTCATCTGACCATTGTACTCTTAATGTTGGTTTGTCTTAAGATGTGAAGAAAGATCTGATATTGGACAGGCTTCTTGAAAGAGATAAGCAGCTCTGCCTGCTGCAATCTGATTAATGTTTTTCTGTAATTACCACCCAGCCTCTGCGTGACCTATTTAAAGATACCTTGTCTTTGTGTTCCATGGAGAGCAGTGAATCACTGGCGACTGGAGACAGGGAGGAGCCTTTTCAGATCCACTTGCATCGACCCTGGTGCTCTTTATCTAGTAAATACCACTGGGTATCGCTGGACAAGGATTCAGTCATTGCACACTTGGACATGCAAATGATACTGTATTAGACAACTGAATAGACATCAGAGTTTTGTGCAAAAACTAGAGCATTAACTAAGAAAACTATTTACATTTTTATTTATGTTCCTACTCATTTCTAAGGCACAATGAGAAAAACCTGAAACACTTTGGGTTTAACTCCTTTTGTATGGAACTTAACAAAGCATAAACCTTTGAATTATTGTTTTTCCTTCTCCTGACTCATTAAGCTGTTTGTTAATCTGGCTAGTGCTTCATTAACCAATTACTTTGCAATCAGAGGAAAACCCGAAATTACTAAATAATTATTTCATATTGAGACGATTAACTTCTTGTCCTGGCAGGAATACAGCACAGTAGTTCCTCCTGTTGAGTATGATGCACTTTAGACCAGAATATCAAGAGGACCAGTCTGAGGATTCACTTACACACCAGGTTGTGGTCCTGCAGCCTAAACTGGGCTTCCTCTAATGTCTTAAGTTTATATTTAAGAAACAAGAAGATGCAAAGCCTGAAACTTTAAAGAGCTCTTAAAATAGAGGTTATAAAGAAGGAATAGTACCAAAATGACACCGTTACTTAGGAGTTCCGTTATCTAACTAAGTAGGTTTTAAAGAGGTGTCCTGGTGCGGACTTAAAATCCTGTTAGAGCATTTTGTGATGTGACCCACCAAACTGTCATGGCTCTGAGGAGAGGGATCTGGCGTATGAGAAGCAGATTTAATTCATTTTTACAATTCCCTTTGTTTAAAAAGAAACAATTAATTATGCAGTCATCTCAGAACACTTATTTTATTTGAAGATAGGGAGGGATTCTTACCATCCAGGGCAGGCTGGTGGGTAGAATTTCTATAAATCTTGGAGCAAACTTGTAGCAGCTTGTAATTGCTGAGAAACACACCCGGCCCCTGAATCTATTGTAGCAGATATTCAAGGTTAGCAGTCTTGATTCTTGTCTTCCCTGTCAACATCAGTTCTCATGAGCAGACTGCTCAAAGGTATTTTTTTTTGGAAGTATTGTTGATTACTGAATTCACACAATGAGAATTAGGTACTTCAGAATTCATTTCACATTGGACTTAAAAGCAAGGTCAAAGACTCTGCAGAGAAAGGAAAAGTCACAACGTTGCTGACTACAGTCAAGTGAATAAATGTTCCACCTTACAGCTTAGCTCTAGCAATGCATTTTGTCCTAGACATCTAGCAAATTAAGCTGTTTCAGTCTGGGGCTGCTTGTGGGTATATCAGCAAGTAGGAGATTGAGATGGATTTTTAAAATGCAACCAAGTATCTACACAGGACTTGCCTAAGACTTGTAAGAGTCTTCCTTGTTGCTTAGTTTAGCATTTAAACTTAAGTATCCGTAAGTTATAGTGCGTCTTCACTGTCATTAATACTTTTCAAGTCAGTGGTAACTAATAATATTATCAGAAACATTTTTTGATGGTCTGTATTAACCAGGTTAAGCTGTTGCTTGTAAAATCAATTTGGGATTTCCAGCATACTCCCTTCTACTTAAATATGCAGGTTTTGATGATTTTTGATTAATCCTCATGAATTTATATCAGGGTAATTTCATGTCCCCACAACCTAAAATTAAAACACCTAAAAGGTGTTTTTAAAAAAAAAAAGAAATTAAAAAGCCTGAATCTGTGGCTGTGGCTCAGAATAATTAGTATTTGCATGCATGTCTCTAACCCAAGAGTTATTGTGGCCATATCAGCTTGGGCTTACAGGCAATTGAATTTGTGACTGATTGATAGTAGGTATAAATTGGAATCACTTCTCCCATTGCTGGATTGATCTCTGAAGTTATCACCTAACACGCTCTCGCAGTTGTTTGCTTCTCTGCTGCCCACATTTTGCAGCCTGACCCGGTGCTCTGGCACTCACGTTTGTGAGCGTGAGGAAAGGAACAGCAGCGATGTGTCCCTGCAAATGGTGTGACATTCAGACAACCCTCTGCGAGACTGCAGGCTTCCTGCCAAGCTCTGTGCCAGGTACTTCGGGGCAAACTTGTCACACCACCCTCTTTCCCAGGCTCCACAGCCAACTGGGAGTGACTACAAACAAGGTCCTGGGCTGCTGGTAAAGGATTTCTGTCTTACTAAGATTCTGCTGCTGTTTCCTTCAGGGTGGATGTGGCAAACAGCTGTGTGAGGTAGAATACATTGCTTTTGGATAAACTGTCAGACAGAAAACACCATTAACACCCAAACCTTCAGAAAGAGATTGCATTGAATGAGGAGACAGTAAATCCAGAAATGAGCAGTAAAATTGGGGAAAATTTGGCTTGGTTCTACTGCTCACGAAAGAATTCTGCTCTCTGTAGATTGTTCATTTATTGTGAAATTGTGCAAAAAATAAAAGTGTTCTTGTACAGTTCTAAATCTGTCTGTTCTTTAATGCATTTCCAAAGCCAGTGTAAATTCAGGATCCTAAATCTTTCTTTGATGCAAGGAAAAAAAAAAAGTGTTTTAGTAAGTATTAAAATTAAATCATGGTAAATCACAGGACTGAGATATTAATAACGGTCTTGAATGAACCAGAGAACAAAGTATTTGTGTTCTGAATGAAGTATGTAGTTTTTCATTAAAACATCTTCAACATCAGAAGACTTGGAAGTAGGCCAACTTAGTAACATATAGAGAGAAAGAAAAAAGTGTGGGAATAACAGCGTCGTGAAAATTCCATCGTAATTAAGTTAACTGGAATGAAATTACTGGGTATAAAGCAATTAGTAAGTTATTAGAGACATAAACTGTTAGTGTGTTTTGGAAGAATTTGTGCAAGAAATGGCTTAGAGAGAACTAACATCTTGAGAACATCATGAGCTGTAGACCCACCGAGGTCTTTGTGGAAGCGCCGTCTCCGAGGAGAGGTTTATCCCTTAGATTATTTCTAGCACTGTCCCTGACAAGACTATAGTGACTGAGTGAAGATGATGAACGACATAGTGATTAAAAGCTCTCTGGGTAGGTAACTGGACTGGACCAACTGGGCTGTACTGGAGAATGGAGTAGTGGAGCTGTGTTGGTTCTAATCCAAGACCCTGGCCAACTGGAGATGGGTAAAAACACTTCACACAAAGAACCCGAGCGTGTATCTTGGACAGCGGGTGGCTTTCTGAGCTGGAGCTTGAGTCTTGGTATTTTACTGTCCTGCATGTATTGTTCTTCTAGGAGTTTTAAAAGGTTCAAAGCAGTGACTGGTCGGTGGTGTCCCCTGGCAGGGACGTGCTTGTCTCCACAGCGTTCGGTTAAGCCGCGTGTCTCTGTTCGTTTGCTCTCAACACGTCAACGGCTGTTTTCCTGGTGCTGGGTCATACGGCGCTTACCCGGTTCTGTCAGAGGTTACTTGTGGTAACTACCCAAATTCTGTGCTTGTGTGAGCTCGTCTGAATATTCCAACTCATTTTTGGGCTTTAGGTTTTTTTTCTTCTTTCTGGTCAACATCAAACAAAAGCAGTGGAGGTGGTGGTGAACATCAGAGGAGAAATCTAATGTGACCTTTAGAGAAAGAGAAACAAGGGTGAATTTGAGCATCCACTCAAGAACAATAAAATAGAAGTTCCAGTCCTTGTAAGGACAAAAACCATGGCACAGATCACTGAGCTTCCTTTCTGCTGCACTAGAACATGATTTAAACCTCTTGAGAAGTTTACTGACATTTTTTACCCTATTTTTGATTTTTCTGCAAATCATTGCAAGATGATTTCATAGAATGATTTAAAAATAAGTAAATAGAATTATGGTAACACTATTCTAATTTATCTAAGCTATTCCTATTGTATTTTAATTTGTTAATATGCAAGTATAAATGCTGCCCTTCCCCTGCTGCTTCTTTATTAAGTGAGGATTAGCGCTTGAGGAATGTTTTAAAACAAACCAGAAGTGTGTCTGTGTGGTATATACTTAAAATGCCTTGTCTTAATTTTGCTCTATTATAAGCAATAGCTATTTTAGTCTTCTCTTTTTCCTAAAGTTTTTTTGTTCTTAAGAATTAAAATAAATTATTTTAAATCACTTAACCCAGGATTTTCCAGGGTGTTGTAGTCTCAGTGAGTGCAGATCTGAAAGAGAACTCCTTGCCATGCAAAAACAAATGCACCTTTCATTCTTGGGGCTTGTTTTTCTGCACTGTGTGAGAGGGTTGGGAGCCACAGCAGGTCGTGGCGTTGGGATCCAGCGTTGGCTGTAACCTGGCTGGCCAGGTCCTGCCTTCCCAGCTGGTGTCATGAGGAAGACACGTGCTCTAGATATACATAGAAGTTATTATCTCTATTTCTGTCAGTGCCACTGCAGGTAATTTTTCTTTCAGCTTATCTGCTATATATTCATGCCATCCTTATGAAGAGGTTTTTTTTTTGTTTAAAGTCTTTTAATAAGCCTTCAGAAAGGTTGATGGTAACAAAATGTTCCCACCCCATTGCTGAAAAAAAAATCCAGTGCTCTGCAAGAGCTGGGCTCACGTTGACTTTTTTTGAGGGTTTTGTTGAGCCAATGTATTATCCTGTATTACTAAGGGGATAGTTCCCACTCTGTGATACCCCTGACGTAGGAAGTAAAGCCGAGAGCAACGCTGAAAGATTAGAATTGCTTTTTCCTGCACTGTAATTCAGAACCAGACTTTAATATACTGGCCACTCAATTAAAAAGGACTTACTTCAGTTTTTCTGCCATAGCTATTTTATTCTACATTGTGAAAGTCACAGGATAAGAAAGCAGAAAAGGTTTTCATTGTGTGGTTTAACTCACAGACATCTCATTAAGTGCTGAGCATCATGTGAACACGCTGTAAATGTGCATTTTTGCTCTTTAATTGATCGTTATTATCTAATAACAATATGGAGGAGAAAGCCATGGGACATAGATGATGATCTTTTGGTTTCATCAAAAGTTAAATTGTAGCAACTGGAATAATAATGATCATGGAGGTAGTCTTTGTGGTGAATAGCTCTAAAATAGTAAAAAAGAGGAGACATTCCTCATCTCTCCACTTTGCTGCTTTAGTAACGGAGATGCACCTTGGCAGAGTTCTCATGCAAGGATGAGGATCAAGCCAGAAGCACGTGTGTGTAGGTGTGGTGTGGGTTTACATTGCTCCAGCAATCTCCAGAGTTTTCACCATAATTCTTTTTCCTGCATACGCACCCGTTCTTGGTTTGGGGCCTTTTAATTTTCTGAATGGTTATTTTCCTCAAAATTTCTATTTCAGTGTGTTAAGCTAAATAAAATAACTGTGACACCAGACTTTGAATGAATTATGTTTTGCTTGGGAAGACTACTGCCATCGTTCTGGCAGAGTTCCTTTTCATTGTTTCGTGTGCTTCCAGTGCGCTAAATAGTTTGAAAACCAGTAAAACGTCAATGATGTTGCTTTGCTGTGTGGCACAACAGAGTCATCCAGTTACATGGCTGTGAAACTGTTTGACATACACATGCCTGTGTTATATGTCGAAGCCAGAGTTTGTTCCAGACATTCAGAGGAACATGTTGCATCGAACTGGCAGTTGCCCCGTAAAAGATGGGATCTGAATTAATTCAATTTTATCTTTTTCACTTTAAGGAAAACTAAATCCAGGATTTTTAGTGTTCATCACTAAAACATCTTCAAACATCTGAGAAACATCTCTGGCTGCAGGATTTTTTTATTCTTTGGATGTAAGATACTGGTCTGAATTCTCTTACTGCGCAAAGGGCAGTTGAGGTGCCTCTTATAACTGCTTCTGCGTTGCCATTTATCGCAGCGACCGCCCAGTGCTGGTGTCGGTGCTGCTGGTCGAGGATGTGGCCCTCAGATTTAACTGTGGATGGTTTGTACAGTTGCAGTCCTGGGGACTTGCTGAGATTCTTGTGTGTGATGAAGAGGTGACAGTCAGGAGCTCAGGAATGCAGAGACCAGAGTGGTACATCAATCCCCAGAGCGCCCGACCCTGAATTGAGTAAATCCTTTTGTCTGTTGTAGAAATAATCTGTTTCTGAAGTTACTGTGCTGCTTTGTTAGCACAGAGCAGAAGGAAGCAGTGTGGATTTGTGTCCTTCCAGGGCCAGCTTCACACAGGACCATTGGTGTGCCTTTGAGTAAGTGTTCTCAAAATTTTAACGTTTAAGACTCAGATTGATAAAAGTGACTTCTGACCACAGAAGTTCTGCGAGAATTTTCCTGTCATTTCACAACCTGCTATTAAGTCTCCTCTGCCCCTTGTTTTCCCTGGTGTTCTGCTCCCTCTGTCCTCACAGACCACTCTAGCTGAACTGGCTCGTGGAGCAACAACGATGATTTTGAGCAGTGACCTCGATCCCTTGAGCCCGTAGCAAAGTGGTTTGTGTGCTGGGCTGGGGGCTGTGGTACACACACAGCCAAGAGAGGTAGTGTCAAACCTGCACATCTTTGACTCTTGTAACTGCTCATTTCATTACTCTTGTTTTTTAGTAACTTATTTTTTGATAAGGCTTTTTCTATTTTTGTTTTTCAAATTTGGGCATTGTTCCAAAAAACACTCTCTTGAAATAATTAGATTGCTTTGATTCCTTTTAATTAAATCACGTTAAGTAGGCTGGCTGTGTGCATGGCAAAGTCTCAGGTTTAATGTATCTTCTGCGTTTGGAATCTGGGATTCAAATCTGATCCAAGTCTCAGTGCAGCAGCTGCACGACAGTCCTGTGATGTCCCATTTACATAGAGGTTCACCTTGAACAGTGGAGTTGCTTTGAAGAATAAAGCAGAAAAGATTATAAATGATGATAAGGAAGAATTAGGCTATGTTAGGAAAAATGTTTACAACGATAAGGGAAATGCAGCACTCAGTGCCTCACAAGGCTCTTGGGCATCTGCCATGGGAAGGTTTAACACAGGTTCTCATTCTGCATCTGGATACCTGGGGTGGGACTAGATTACTTCATGAAATCCAACCCAGCCTTGCTTTCTGAGGTTCGACAGGACCAAGCAATGAGATGGGAGGGTGCAGAGTAAAAACCTTTTCAGTTCATTGTAGTGTCCCTTATCCTGCATCAACTGACAGTCCTTTGGTGAACTTTAAAAACTCGAACGCTGCAACTATATTTTGGTTCTATTCCATTCATTTTACACGTAGCAGCAACTCTGAAACTGTGTTTTTCTTGCTTTGTGTGCGCTGGTTTGCATGTGGGATTCTTTGCCACCCAATAGCTGTTTGGTTGTTTTGGTTTTTTTTAAGAAAAAACCAAACCTTCAGTGAAATAAAGCTTTTGTGCTTCGTTACAGATTCTGGGTAGGATCATACGCGTGGCTTTTTCTGTAAGGAGGTGTAAAAGACCTGTCTATTTCAAAATACTGAATGTTGGAGTAATTTCTTCTGTTGATAAATCAGAAACACATCTTCAGATGATAAATAGAGCAGCAGTGCCAGTGAGTCTCTCAAGAGCAAAACTGTTTTACCAGACCCATTCCTGTTCTGGGGAATCTTTTCCCTGACAGTGTGTCCAGCGTTAAGGGTGAGTTTGAGCTCTTCGAGAAGAGATGGGAACGAGACAAGGGCAGATATGAACAAACAGAGCTGTGGTTCCATGGAGACCTTCCTTAGTCCTTACACAGGGAATTTTGAGCCGTTCCACCCTGTTTGCCAGCGTAATTTTACCCCCAGCCACTTCTCTCCCAAGTTGTTTCTTGCTGGTGCCCTGTGACCCCACTCCAGTCTTGTAGAGTTTAATCTGCAAAATGCTGATTAAATCCTCTGTAACCACATTATGTCTGAGAATTTCTTAACTTTTAAGTGTGATCCTCTGACCCTGTGCAGATGCTGCCTTTTCTCCACCCAGCACAGTTTCACCCTCTCCACCTTCCTTGCAGCTGTGCACACTAGTTAATGTCTCTTTATAGCAGCTGGGAAATCATTGGAATAGCTCCGTTCCTCAACCCAGACTCACCAAAAGCATCACACCTCAGCAGTCTGAAGGTACCAGGGAAAGCGATTCGGGGATCACATGCCAATATGAATTGTGAAAAATGAAGCATGAATTTATTTTTATGGAAGTTATGCCCGTCAGGTTTAGTAAGGTGTCTTAGGGATAAAAGGTGAGTGACTTTGGGCTTTTGTTATGCTGAATGAAAAGAGGACAATATTGTCACTTGTAATAGCAGAGGTGATGAATGGCAATGATGCATTTTTCATATAGTTCATATCTGCTGTGCTAGGTGTTGCTATTTTGGCACTGAATCACACGCATGCTGTGGTTTAAGTCTCGTGGAGTCTTTCTGGAACCAAGACTGAAGTCTTAGGCTGCAGGAAGATGAAAAATCAAGACTTGAATTTTATAACCTTGATGGGAAAATAGGTTTATCTTTGTATTTTTTCAAGGGGAAAAAAATTCATCTCCCTGATGAAAATGCCATAGTGCTCCAGCATGCATCTGTCACCTTGCTGGGCTGATGGGTGCCAACAGTGATGGAAAGCTGGCCTGGCTTCCAAAATGCTTTTTCTCCCCATTGCCCATTAATGGTTAAGCAACATCAGCAACTTAAATCACTTATTCTCCAACTGTCATCTTTAGTACTCCGCATTTCTTCCTTTTTATAGGGCCTAATCCTGAGGTGAGTTTCCTGAACTCAGCACCTGGCAGGGTTGAGCACACAGAGTTGGCGAGGCAGATAAGGAGCCGGGTTCTGGTTTCTCCGATGACAGCAAAAGCCCGTGGTCAGGAAATGGCTGAGCTGCTGCAGCCCCTGTGCTTTTGAGTGTAGCTTGGTGGGATCCCAGGAAAGGGACCTGTAACTTTGACTTTTCCTCATTGTTTGATTTATGTTTTGGCCCCATTCAAAGTAAAAGAAAAAAAACAACAACTTGTAATTAGGTGACGTTTCCAAAGCAGAGCCATTAATTTAAGCACAAAATCCAGGGAGCTGTGGGGTTACGTTGTGCAGCCAACACACACTGACATTCCCAGTGAGGCAGAACTTGATGAACCCAGTGAATTGGTTTTTCCCCTCCAGGCAGACTCATCTTGGAGAGGTTACTGCTATCACCTGCTCATTGCTAAACATGTGGGTGTTTTATATGTCCCTTGGAAGAACTAAATCCCTCATGAAGCAAATGAGACAATGCTTGTGCTTTATTGCTGCTGCTTTTTGGGTTTTGTGTTTGAGTCCCGGTGTCACCAGTGCAGCCTCTTTGATGATGCTGGGTTAGGAACTGTCAATAAGCAATCAGCACGACTGCTTTAGAGAAAAACCACCTCACTTTAAGTTTCAGCATTAAGCATCGTTATTGTTAATTTCCACAGCAGAGACATCTAGCTAATGCACTTGGTATTTATCCCCAAACTCTTTTCTTTTCCTGTTTTGAGTGCCAGAGCTCCTTTCTATTGAAACTCCTCCTATTTCCTGCAGATTTGTCAGTACAGTGTTTTGTCAATCCAGAAGTTTGTGGCATACTGAAAATTTAAATGTCATAAAATTAACGTCATACCTGTGTTTTTAAACAAGCAACACTTTTAATTTTGCCTGCGTATCATACCTGTGTTTTTAAACAAGTCTAAGGAAAAATGTTGGATAAGCCAGTGAGTGCTTCATAAAAGTGTGGCAATATGACATAAACAAGCAACACTTTTAATTTTGCCTGCGTGAGCAGAATAATGAGGATAGTCTGGATCAGGCTGCCACAAAGTTACTGCTTTTGACAGGAACTCTTCGGTGAGACACTGAGGTGATCAGAAAATCAAATTCACACCAGAAAGCCAGCTGACGTCACCATCAGCAATTTCATCCTTGTCCATCGCGTTGCTCCGGTCGGGCTTTTTGACAGCTCTCATGCTACGACTGCAACATCAGCTGGGAGCAGCAGATACAGCTGGGCATCATCTGCAGAGGAATCGAAGTCTGGGTTGTCTTGTCTGATAATTGCCTCAAGAAGCACAGACTCCTTGCCAAACACCAGAAAAGATCTGCCATCAACATGTAATCGAAGGCAGGGAAGGCCAGCATGGTCTTCAGGTGCTGGACAATCTGCAACTGGTCAATAGCTCATAAAACCAACCAGAAAGCTTCGTTGTGTGTCTGTGTGATTTCAACAGCAGTTGCTGAGGTTAAACCCAACAGACCTTTCGAGGGTTTCAGTTTGGCTCTCTGTTACCTTGTGCACTAACTACT
Source organism: Antrostomus carolinensis (assembly GCF_000700745.2). NCBI lineage: Eukaryota > Metazoa > Chordata > Aves > Caprimulgiformes > Caprimulgidae > Antrostomus > Antrostomus carolinensis. The sequence continues at coordinate 22,171 of NW_010313002.1, forward strand.
GCTTGAAAGCATCTGTTTGGAAGTGGAGGGGAAGGAATGCAGCACATCACCAGGGAAGATAAATGAATAATGATGGAAGGAAATACAGGATGGTGACAAAAGGAAACTATTCATCAAAAGAGTGGTGATGCTAAAGTGCAAAATGTTCATGGGAGAACTAAAACTGTGTTTAAAAAATGCTTCTTCCTACTTTGAAAGGAAAAGCAAAATTGTTGAATCAGTGAATCCTGCTGGACCACAGCTCATCGGGGTGTCAGCATTGTTGAACGTGGCAGGACACTGTAGAGCTGGTCGTTGGCGGTGTGCTATGGGGAGGGCAGCCCATGGGTTCTATGCTGATTCTCTGTTATTCTCAAAGACCTTAAGTTTCTGTCACCCTGTTCTGAAAGGAGACCTCATTTGGTTTAAACAGTTATTGAAAATAGCACCCTGTCCAACAGAGCATCACATAGAACAGTTCACTCCTCTTCCCCACAGCTTAACACCCTACACCCCAATCGGATGACCAAGTCCTGAACATTTCTTGTAAATATTGTACTTATTCTGCTGGTATTTTTTTTGCATACCA
>NW_010313003.1:0-244 GCF_000700745.2 Antrostomus carolinensis
ACTCCTGCCTTTCCTCCCCCTCCTCCCGCTCCTGTCGCTCCTGCTACTCCTGCCACTCCTGACGCTTTTCTCGCGCCTCCCACTCCTGCCGTTCCTCCCGCTCCTGCTGTTCCTCCCGCTCCTCCCGCTCCTGCCGCTCCTGCCATTCCTCCTGCTCCTGCCGCTCCTGCCGCTCCTCTCGCTTTTCCTGCTCCTCTCGCTGCTCCCGCTCCTCCTGCTTCTCCCGCTCCTCATGCTTCTTCCG
>NW_010313004.1:0-5964 GCF_000700745.2 Antrostomus carolinensis
ATATTTAACTGTTTATTTTTTAAGAAAACTAAGTTTTTTAATCAATGAGAGTGACTGCCCTCACAAGAAAGGAGGGCAAAATCACGTCAGAATCTGGATTACAGCAGACTGGCAGCAAGTTAAGGTCAATTAGGGATTTTTGCTAATTCGGGTCCCTGTTTTATTACTGTGAGGAATTACTCTGACTCACTAAAAGAGAGCAAAACAGTAAAGCAGTTCATCCCTGCCTACCACAGACCATACAATGAGTATGCATATTGAAAAGCTGTGCTCAAAGAAACACTGGCATTAAAGCAGTTGTCACTGTATTCCACACAAACTAAACATCCTTTAAATTTTTTCTGGCCCATTAAGACAGCACAGAAAACTTAAAATAAGTACAATAATTTTGTCTCATCTGCTGCCAGAACAAATGACATGATGACTCCAAGAAAGACATAAAAGTCATTTGAATTATCTCTTCTTTGAAGGAGGCATTGGCTCAAGCCAGACAGTCTGGATCCGAATCGGAATATTTGCAAAGCTCAAGGTGAACCCCAGATGTGTTGTTAAGATCCTCTCTACTTTCAGTAGAGTCACTTGTCGGGGACATCAGCTCCTCCTATGAAACCGCTAAGTGCTTAACATCTGCTTGAGCAGTCAGCGTTTCGGACGCCTTGCTAGAGCTGTGAAGTCTCACACCAAATGCAGCTAACGAGTAATAAGCACTTGCTCTGTGGAACAGCATTTCATCGGTGCCAGGTGCAAACCCAGGAGATCGAAAGGAGGTGTGGGCAGTGCTCACACTTAGCGAAACGCTGCATTTCTCCCACTTTTCCAAACTGAAAGCGTGATAAGTACAATACAGATCGTTCCATGGCTTCAGTGTGTTTAACGCTACGATTCAAATGTGAATCTAATTTTTATAGGATTGTTTCCTCATTTTTTCAGCGTTGCACGAATGCCTTTCTAAATACATGCAAATATAAAGTTGTACAGGTGACGCACTAAAAATATAACTGAAGTTGGTGCTTTCATAAAAGCAATTAGCAATTGCTCAAGTTGCAATAGATGACAGCCTCAAGAGGATTGCTGCCCTGGCAGGGAAGTAACTGCAGCTTATATTACAGTCAAATATTCTGTTCTTTAATGCTATTTTGTTATAACAGGCAAGTACAAGGTTGCTGATTATGTATTCATTCCTGTGTATAGCTTTTGGCTGGTCTTTTTGTCCACAGACTTAGACACATATACTTCGCTCCTGTATCTTAAAATATTCCCTCTTAAAGTTACTGAAAAGAAAGTTACAGTGAATAAGCAAATAAATGCAACTGCGAGTAGAGAAGGCCAACAGCAATGTCATCTTGGCTCAGGGTGAGAGAACACGACCATACAAATATTTGTCTTGCTCAGAATTCATACACTGACTACCATTACACCAATTCTCTATTAACATTATAACTAGATTTACAGATATTTTACAACCACTTTAAACTGCCAAAGCAATGTCCAGAGGCTTTATGGTCCACAGGAGTCATCCTTCCAGCTTCAGTAAACTATGGGACAAATCCTGCTCCCATAACAGTAAATGGCAACATTGCCACCAGGCAAGTCAATAAATTAATGGCTAACAAACTACCTTTGGATAATCCCCAACTGCTCTCCTGCTTAAAATCAGGAGTTTGCTTAAGTGAGTGCCTTAAATACATGCAGATGGAGTCTCTGAATATACTCTGCAGCTTTTCAGTACAATGAACAGTATTTGATCAGGAAAGAAGAGATGCCCGACTATGTGTTCAGAAGTGATTTAGAGCAGCCCTTTGCACTGAGGAGAACAGGGTGAGGCGGTATCGCTCCCAGACACAGTGCTTTTCCTAGGCAACAATTTGTATTGTTTTAACACAACTTTTTTTTGATGCTACACCTAATTATCATACATTATGTCATTTAATATTACATTATTTCAAGTGATCTTCCTAGCAGTAGTCGTACCACGTGGGACCATTGCACACTACCATACAACGTACGCTACCAACACAATGCACCATACCATAGCAAAGTCACTGGGAAATAATGTCAGCATCTGTGGATTTCTGTAAGCCAAGTCTAGCCTATTCACCTCTGGTTACTCTGTAGGGTCTAGATACACTTGTACTCTTTGTATTCATCCTTTCATACATCTAAAAATAAAATTGTGTTAGGGAAAAAAAAAAAAAGACAATTATCATGGTTCTACATGATGTTAGGGACTGAGTTCAAAAACCAGCATCAGTGAGCATCTGCTGCAGCACTTTGCTATCACGCTGCTGCCTCTGGGAGGGACAGAAATACAGCGGCTACTCGCACTGGCCCAAAGCAAGCCCTGTGCTAGGGGCTGATTGTGTCATTAATTCCTCCAAAGGGGCCATTTCCTGTTATTTCATATGACTCTTGAAAACAGTCACTAACTGGCACACACATGAACTAGCCGTGATGGAGAGAGAAACCTGTTCGATCGTGTCGGTCTCCATTTGAAACGTGCACTTGCCTCTGCCACCCACGGAGTTAAGTGATTATATTCAGGAGCTGAAAGAGCACCACTAAGATGCTGAGTGGTAAACACACAAATCAGGTCAATCCTTTTGCTTTCCTTGTAATCCCTGGACGTTATTATTTGTTACTGGCTTTTACTGCTGCCTCTTTCTCCTCTTCGGGCACTCTGCGCACGCATCCAAGCACTCTGGCTCTCCTTCTCCTTCACACCATGTATTATGGCAATCCCTTCTTATCAAAACTCCCATATTCTGCACTACTTTGCGATATCCACTGGCTTTATATCTTCACCTCTGTTGTCTTCTCCTCACTGTAAATTCTCTAGAGCAGGGAACTTGTTTTCTCCACGTTTGTATTAAAGCCTGTAAATTTATAGCGCTCTAGGAATGTTTGATAACAGCATGTAAATAATTAATAAAAGCTGCAGCAACCCCTTTTTTTTCCCTATTTGGAGGCAGCAAGACAAGTGGGAGGCAGAAAATAGTTCAAGGGCTAAGATAAGACGTGATTCTCACCCCTATGGGGGGTAACTGGCTGACAAATACTTACACTTAGGAAAGACCAGGATTAAGTTGTGCAGGAATTAAAGACAAGGAGCATTGCTTTAGCTGTGTGAACCATAAAAGCAGCCCAGAAGCATCATAAACAGCCTGACCCCAAAAAAATAAACATGCAATAAAAAGAAAGGGCTGTTTTAATTTTAGCTCACAATGACATGCAGTCTCATTCCCTCTCTGTGTGTGACTTTGCAAAAGTCTAATCTTTGGTCCTTGTTTCTCCACCTTCAGTGGAAAGGAAAAAAATAAAGGCTATAGTGGCAATTTAATAGCTTATGATTTGTTAGCCCTAAAGAGGTAGTAAATGTTTCCAAAATAAAAAAAAAAAAAAAAAAAGAAGGGGGGGGAATCATGAAATAAAGACAAATCAGACAGAACAATGACTATGAGATCAGGAAACACAGAAAAAGTTCAGAATAAGATAAAAGAGATTTGTTATTATAGGAGAGGCTGTGATACAACATAGGTAAAAATTATTTTAAGAAAATAACAATAGAGAATAAAAGGACAAAGAAAGGGAAAAGATTTTTATGTGTCTTGGGCAAAATTTTCAAAATATACAAAATACTCAAGTCCCTTCTCTACCTCTTTCAAGTCCCTTCTCTACCTCTAAGATGTGGAAATTTGGGCCTAGTCTTATAAAACTTGATTTAAATGTCATGATTGACTTTTATGGGGCCAAGAATTTACCCACTGAGGGCAAATGGATACAGGTGCTTTCCACTGGAGTACAAAGGAAAGGACTTTACGGACTTTTGTGTCTTCAAAATAATCAGTAATGTAATCCTGACGCTTATGTCAGTTTTGTCACTAAATATCCTAGTTTATGAAGGCAATCAAGTACTTTGGCACCAAAGAACAGTAACTACACTCAAAGAAATTTGAACCTGAAAAGTGCAGGGACAAAACCAGAAGCCACTATGTCTAGCACTGAATGTTTAATCAGGCAAAACATCATAAAAACATAGCAAAAAAGGGCAGTAAATTACTTGATTTTAGTGCAGTGAAGTCTTCAAAATTAGTTCTTTTTTAGAACAGAGACATAATGACTAGCTTCTGAATAGATATTGGCACAGCAGGGCACACAAAAACCCTGATTAGCTGCTGTATGCTGGAATCTTTAGTTAATATTTGTTCTATTTTGGTGTTGATTTCTGACCTTTCCTCTTTGACTTTAATTGGTCAAAATCCAAAGCTTTTTGAATTGATTTAATATCAGATAACTGTTTCTAAATTGCCAGAACGTCAGGTCACATGCACCCAATAAAGATAGGGGAAAAAGGCATTTCACAGTTTTTTGTCGCTTTTTCAACTTCACCTAATTCTGAAATAGCAAGCAACATTCATAACAGTTGCAACATCACTTGCAATGTAACACTTCTTGAACTAGTTTTAGTGAAAGAAAACAAACAAACAAACAAACAATAACCAACAATGAACTATGCTATGTCAAGCCTGATTCAGATGTCCTTCACCTTCATTGAAAAAAGAGCAGATATACCCCAACTGCAAACCTGTATTTTTATGCCAGTGCTCAGTAAGAAAAGAATATGAAACTGTCTTGCTCCAGATTTTAATATTAGACAAAGCCACCAGGAGCTTCTTTCTTAACTCCTAAACCAGTGAGAATTCTTCAGTTTTTCACCTCTTTGCATTTGCAGTTAATATGGGAAAATATTTCACCATATTTCAGAGCACTAGCTGCTGTTGTAACACTGTACGAGAGCCTCCTCACTGATTGATCTATGTCCACAACTCCTCTTCCAAGAGCTTCCTTCCCAAATTAAACATGCTAATGATTTTCTATGCAAAATTTAACAACCTAATAGGCTGAACAAGTCAAATGAAATACACTAATTGTTGCCTTTGATGTATACTATTCTGCTAATTCTCTCATTAAAACAGTACATTAGCATTAGCTGGAATAATTACTAGAATATATATTAATAAAGAAATGCTCTTATATATATGTACACATATACATATACATGTTTTGAAAACAACACTGCTGTAGAAAGCACAACTTCAAGGCCCAGGACTGACACAAATAGCTATTATACACTGGAAAACCATTTGCACAAGAGCCCTGAAAACAAACTAGTAAAGAATGAATCACAAATCTTTATCTGAATTAGCTAGTGTTGGTTCATAACTCTGGGTTTATGCAATAAAAGTAGTCAAAATAAGATTACACACTCAAAATAATAAATACAGAATGAGATAAGAGAATAAAAGTCTGGCAAGATAGCAGAAAGCCTTCCTGCCAAAGCCCAGAGGTCTGAAATGAGCTCCCCCAAGAAAGTGCCCAATTGCCTTAGAAAGTAAGATTTCCATGTGTACATTTTTTTTTTCACCTAGAGTACAAGAAATAATGCGTTTTAGCCTATAACCAGCATCAAAGAGAGAGTTTCACCACAGAAATTGGTTTATTCCTTCCTCCAACCCAGTTCTGAGCATGAGGCTCAGTGACACTGTGGTCTTACCACATGTATAAAACAGAGGCAAACAAAGAGTAAGAGAGCATAAATACTCTCTAAAGAAATACAGTGACACAAGATTACTTTCTATTGCTTTGTCTTTAAGAGTTTGCTTATAATGATTTGATAATCTAATCTAATTGATCTCTCCAAGTACTTCGATGGTTCTAATCACCATAGTATCTGATTAGTGGAACAGATCCATACTTTATCTCCAGATTTAATAACTAAATCTATATTTGAAATAGAGTCACATAAGCTCACCAGAGGGACAGGGCCAGATGCTGCTTAGCCAGGGGAACAGGGAGGGAATGGCAAAAGGCTGGCGAGGTCCAGAATGACTGGAAAGGGACATTTGGCTTTGTCTCAAATCATCCCTCTGCAACCAAGTTCCATTTAAACAGCACATTCCCGGGGTT
>NW_010313004.1:6008-21360 GCF_000700745.2 Antrostomus carolinensis
GCTACTGTCTACGGCCTGCTCTCCTTCAAACTGTCTTCTTTGCAAGCATAAAGTAAATGTAATTATTATTATCGTTTCTTTGTTCTCTTCCAGGCTAGCACTTCATCAGCCTGAAAATTATGACATTTCCTGAATGTGTTTCAATAGCTTCTTAACCTTTCTAGTTCCTGAGTGCTGGCACAATGACACACTGCACTTGTAGATTTCAGTAGTGAAGAGGTTAACACCCAAAATTGCTAATAATAACAACAGTATTCACTGAGCCAGATAATCACTCACACTGAATTTCAATCCAAAGTCACTTAAAATTCAAAAGAAGCCACACTATTTCTTTAAGAAATTGAAAGCATTTAGAAGAATATTCATAATTCAAACAACAGACCAAAATCTGACTTTCTGCTGAGTTTATCTATTTTTAATCAAGCAATATTAAAGGCTAGCTTTTGCTCTACCTCAGGTCAAACCTATTTTGTGACATGTCCTTTAACACGTCCATGTCCTGGACAAGGAGTGACAGCCAAACCACTTGGATAGTGCAAATGTCAAGCATGGAAGGGATGAAGGGATATGGAGCATTTCTGGTAAACCATTTGCTTCTTCCTCTCTCATCTGACTGCTGCTTTTTTGTTGTGCTGATACTCAGGCAAACTAGCTTGTAGTTGAGTATGTCAAAGCTCTGGGCAGAAAAACAGCAACTAATATATGTTAGCAAACTCTGGAGAGAAAAATAGTTCCTGCCACTTAAAACTGCAGGGTGGAATTGTGCACTGCCTTCTTCTTGGTCTTATTTTGCCTACAGGGAAAAAGCCTTTTAATCCTATTTCTATGCTTGGTTTGCACACTGCCTGGCAGTGTACACCTGCTTCACCGCGTGTGTCAGGAGCCGTCTTTGCTGTCAAATCTCCTTCCTGATTCTTTCAGCTCATCTTCTGTCTCCCAGCTCACCTCTGCAAGCCAACGTCCCTCTCATGCCTAACCACATTTTGGTAGCCATCTTTCAAAGATGTCAAGAACAGAAACAAAATCAGCCCGTCAAAAACACATGACTGTTTCACAGTTCAAGGGGCAATGTTCTCTTTCTCCTGTGAACGACACAGAATATAATGCACGCAGAAGGGGTTGCGAGGGATTTCTGCTAACAGGACAACATTCAAGATGGGAGGGACTTTTACTGTGACCTCTTCAGCAATCATCCGTGTCTCTATAAAACTCAAGCACCCATTTCCCATGATCTGGTATCATAATGTGCTTTTGGCCAGGTAATACCTTCAATAATTACAGAACTGCAACTGCAACACTGCAAGAATTGCCAGTTAATCAAGGGTTTCATGGCACTTTAAAGAAAGGACAACCAAAGCATCTTTTGTTTCTACCTTTATGTGAGAGTTCATCTATGGGACTTCATATAAAAGAGACTGCAGGTGCTTCGGCACTTAAGTATAGCAATTATTTTTAGATTCAAAAGTTATTGTTTCCAGTGAAAGTAATCCATTTGTCATTAACGAATGGCTCAGGTTATTGCTGAAAAGTGTAGAAAACAGATTCTCTTTCCTGCTCCACATAGTGCAGCGGTTAATTGATTCAAACAGAGAGGTACTTCATCAAAGTTTAGCATCACAGAGACACAGGGAAAGGACTAAGATTTTTAAATCTAAGTTTACAGCCTGATGACTTCTTGTGAAATTTCCCAAAGTTAACCTGTCTCTACAACGGCCATATACAGCAATATTTCATGGATCCAAAGTGCTATATAGATCATGGGGCACTATCATTAATGAAAGCAGTCTTGGAGCAAGTAAATGTGCAAAACCTCCTGTAATATCCGTTTGGCTCACGTGTCTTAAATCTGGCCTTCAGTAACTAAGTTCAGATTTTTAAAAAAAAAACTCCTCTAAATTCTTTTTGACACTTTAAAATAAATAATAAAACATATAAATCAATATAAATTTGCAATCAAGTAAGAAAAATTGCACTAGTTTTCCTTTGAGCTTTCAAACCTGTTTATGACTCTATATGTATACACATATACATAGGTAAATGCATATTTCATTTTCCCTTACCACTGGGTGCATCTCTTTAAAACTACTGCTTTGGGAATGAGGATTCTCACAGACTAAATTCTTATTGGGTTGGCTAGATCCAGCGGGTGAATGGTTTGTTCTGTTTACCTGTTCACTGCGTTAACACTAATATATTAAAGACAGAAAAACAAAGAGTAGTGTCAACAGAAACTAAAAAAAAATAGTGGTGCTCAGCTTCTGGTTAAAGCGCAGCAAGTCCTTAGAAAACCACCACAACCATATGAGCAAATTAGTTCTTGTGTTGGCTGCCTCAGCGAGGAACCTTGATACAAAATGATAGAACCAGGGAGGTCTTCTCCAGGCCATGGATGGATGGTCTTCCTTCAGCTTGGGGGACGGTAAGACATTATTGCTACATCCAGGCTCTCCTGCCTCTTGGAGCTTTGTTCTCATTCTTTCATGGGACATTAAAATTCTGCATTAGAGTAGATCCTTCAAACCCTCCTTAATCAGGCTTAAGCAAAAATGAGCTGACATGAAGTGAATCAAACAGAAGGTTTGTTTAACCTGCCTGAATGCATCTGAAGTAACTGGGAAGAATGTGCATGAGTCATTCCCCTAACAAAACTGGGAGAAAAGACTGGAGGAGGAGCCCCAGTTGGTAGGTGGGAGGGAAGCAGCCAGGTGCAAGAGAGATGGGAGGCCCCTCCAGCTGGTTGGTACATAGCTCCAGTCTGCACCAGAGCCTCAGCCGGATGGTGAGGTGCTGTCTTTAGAAGCAAAACTGAGACAGATGTCATGGTAAGGGTGGTCACATGGTTGCCAGTCATGCCATAGGTACACTGTTATACAGCCATCACTGAAGAACATACTATATTAGATTTTGAAAAAAACAGAATGATAAAATAAGCCTAAAAATTCTATATGCCTTACTGCCATTTTCAACGACTTTTAAATTTAACTGAAGGGAGAAGAGAGATCCATATGCTACAGAAGGTTGACATGAAAGAGGATGAGAAATCTGTGATCCTGAGGTTTTGGTAGATTCTGACATATGTTACCCTCACCCATCATTCCCCACCCACTCTGGAGGAGAGGGAGATGCTCCATAAGGTTCTTCTGTATCCACTCTGCTTAGTCCACCTCCTGTGCTTGGAACATCACATGTAACTGTGCTACAAGAGGAATATTTTTTTCTCTTTCCCCAACACCTGGAGTTGCACTATTTCAACATTCCAGTATATAAGCAGATCATCAAAACTCAGCACATAATGAAAACCTCCTCGTACCATCATCTTCAACCAACTGTTGGTTAGGTTTTTCCCCTCTGTATAGAAGAAGGATGCCTAAGTACAGACTGTGCTTGCATGTAGATCCTATTTGCTCTGCACTGAGCCTTCTAGAAAGATTCAGCAAGCTGTGCAGTCTTCTCCTTATAGAATACACATTTCCATTAAAAATCTGCAGACAGTTTTTAGGTGTAAGAGTAGAGAGTACAGAAAGTAGAGACAAAAAGGCAACACAGACAAATCCTTTTCCATGAGCTCCATGAAATCTCTTCTCAAAATAACTTTGGAGGGGTTTTACTGCCAGTTCATAATGTGGATGAATCACTTCTGATATTTCTGATAAAACAATATTCAAAACTTCAAAACCACTTCCAATTCATTTATGCCACCATCTAATTAGGGCTTCTGCAGCATATTACAAGGACGTCATTATCCCCTATAATTGTATAATAATTACAATTTTTAATGAAATAATTGCAAGTACACTAGATGTGTAGATATAATTACGGTAATTACATAAATACCTGATTTTCAGCTAATAATTAAAGAAGGCCTTTACAAAAAGGGTGAAATTTAACAAATGGAAGCTTTCCAGAAAACAAATACAAATAATAAGTGACTCTCTGACTCTCTCTCCTACAGATTTTGCCATGCTAGATCATATCTCTATATATACCATATACATGATTTTCTACACATTATAAAATAATATGAAGACACAAATTATTTAAACAACTATTAAATCACACTGAGATACCTCAATACTTTGCCCCTGCAGAGCCTGATCCAAAGCCACCAATATTAACATAGCCCAAACCTAATAATCCTATGTGCTAAGTCAACATCTCACAAGACATTGACTTGTAAATGACCATTGAAAGAAAGATGATGTGAAGAGTGCCTACAGCAGCACACAAACTGTATTCTGATTCCTCTGCAACAGGAAGGGACAGATCCTGGACCACCATCAAATACTTGGGAAAAGGCCCATGTGAGGAGGAGTCCCTGACAGCCACTGAGGGACCGTGAGCTTTCCTTCAGGGCACAGCACCCCAGCACAGCTGCTGCTAAAGCAGTCCAGTCATACTGGCTATGGACTTCTCCCTAAATGTGTCTTTTTGGTTGAATCTACTGACTATACCCCTGCTAATACAGAAACCTGCAGATTTATTCTCCCTCCACCCCACTTGGTGCACAGACCTTTTATAAGGCAATGGTATTTCGGTAAAGTACTTCTTCCAGAGCTTTATCAGCTGAAGAACCAGGTAATTTTCCTTCTCTTCAAACACATCCCTAAGATTAAACTCACTATGCATTCATTGTACTATTAGTATGAACAGGAAAGGCAAAAGCCACCCTCAATGAAAAGAACACAGAAAACTCTACCAGGGCAGATTCCGATTACTGCTCCGATAGCATAAAGGGATATCAAAAGAATTCCCACAGCAGAGGAATTAGCAACATGATTTAATGTTGCTGCTGAAGTGTTTCAAAACACTCTGGCAAAACTCTGGAAGGGAAAATCAGCTGCAGCACCTGCACTTATGCCATTGCCATGTGTCTTGCAGCCTCTGCATTCACTTAAAGCAGCCCTGAGGTGGCTCTGACTCTGGCCAGAGACCACTCTGTGTGCAAACATGGCTTAAAGTCAGCTTTGTCCCACTTCCCTGAGCCTTGTACTGTTCAGTGCTACTTCTTTTCAGGATAAATCTTCATTGTTACCAGCATGAGAAAGTAAAATAAGAGATATTAACATTAAAACAGAAGGAAATGGTTTGATTATCCCAAAAAAACAAATCTCATTTATGTTAAGCTCATTAAAGCAACTGGGTTCTGAATGTAGAGTATAATTAATAATACTATACATATCAAAGTAGGGGAGACATGTAAAGTTGACAATATTAAGTAAAAATGAAGAGGGCTAAAGAATTAAGTGAAAAGAATTTAAAAAAAATAAAATTATAGTGTAGCAATACTCAAGTTATAAGCAGATTATTAACATTATAGTTAAGATGATCCTTAAGAATGGTTTGACACATGTAAGCATCATGTCTCAAGCTTCAAAAACTATGCAAAGAATACTGAAAATATTTGTATCTGTGTGCATTATAAGGAAACAAAGAAATGAATAGCATGAACAGAGAGAAGAGCAAAGGAATAATAATACAATACAGGAGGAAAAAAAAAAAAGAGACAAAAGAGCAAGCAGAATAGTTATTCAAAAGTCATGTTAGTTACTCAAATGTTTCTCCTGAAAGTGTACAAATATACTTATGTATTTACTTTTTCTAATATTTGTCCATTCTGGCTTTAAATGATAAATTAGAAAATAGCAGATTGAAAGGAAATTCATAGCATGGTTGTTTACTGAGTACAACTGGTCCAACCCAGGACAAGGGAAGAAGCACAAACCAGTTTTATCTGGGTAAGAGTACTATTTTAGACCCTGTGTGTGGGGGGATGTAGAAAGTGAAAAGCAAGCAGTAAAATAATGGACAAGGAATGGAATTAGATCAGAACTTAAGACCTGTTATAGCTATAAGCACTGTCAAGGTACATGAACAAAGCAATGACAGCACGACGACTGTGTGGTCAGCAAGAGCTCAGAGTCTCAGCAACGTGACGTTTACAGAGGACTTTGACCAGTGTTGATGGCATTTAAGATGACTGGAGTCTTAAAATGCAGGCTGCAGAGTCTTCTATTGTCAAGCATCGTCTCACCCAGAAAGAGGACTGTAGAAAGTACATCAGAGTTTAAACATTTTATTTTATTTCAAATATGACATAAGCCTACTGCACATCTTTGAAAAATGCTGCTAACTGACACTAACAGCTTTAGATTGTGAAAGGATGAAAAGGTCTGTACAAGACAATGTTTGCTTCATTATCTTCTTCCATGTATTACTAGTATAATAGGAAATGCTGCTGTGGTATGTGGGGAATGAAAAATGGGAATAAAATGCTTCAAAAAGGAATAGAAAAATAGCACAATCTTGATGTTTTAGCACTTAGCACTGGAGTTCAGGATTATGGACTATATTTGTGCCTGCTGATAGTGCAGGGATGAGTTTTGGCCTCATGGGGCCAGAATGAGGATGAGGGATTTCCAGCCAGGAGCCAGCAAGGGTGAGTGGGGGCAAAACTTCAGATGTGTACAGGAAGCTACTGACACAAGTATACAACAGGCAAATACTTCATTATGAATTTTCCAAGTGGCCTAATGAAGAGATACATCCTTTGAAATGGTTGATGTACACCAAAATATGCACTAAGGTAGCTCTGTGGACTTTAACGCTCACTCTCAAAGTCACTGTGAGCCCTGGTAATGGTCTGCAAATGCATGTTCTTAGCCCACTGGCAAAGCAGTGAATTTTGATGAAGCTCAGTCTACAGTGAAGGAGGCTCATACCTTAGACTTCATACTTTTCATTTGCAAGGCCATGGAGAAAGATTTCAATCCCTTTTGACAATATACTATTGACAAGTCCATTACTTTGATATTATTTTCTATATTAGATATTTAGGGAAAAAAAGACTCTGATAATCAATTGACAAATTATGCCAGTGGAAATACAAATTTTAACAAGTCTCAGCTTTTCCCTTTCTGGTTGATTTCAGGGCTGAAACACGTATACAGAAAGAAGTTTATTTAATGAAGTTAAACCCTCTTTTCCAAAATGTGACTATAAGTAAACAGTTCAAGGACAGTTAAATGGAGTATTGGAACAAACACCCAACAGAAAGACAGGGTAACAGGCTGAGTGGGGCTCTTTACATTTCTGCTTAAATTTGTAAAAAATATTTCAATATTTCACTGCTAAGCTTAAAATACTTAAATTTATCAGTGCCATTTAGGAATCACAACTGATGTAACCTGTTCTCTATTGAAAACAATGAATGATCAAAGCAGGGTGAGATTAGAGCACTGTGATTTGCGTTTCATTTCCAAGAATGTGTTTCTATCTATGTATATATGTTCCTATGCGTCCATAGTAACCACAGCCATAATCCAGAAAGTATGGTGTTGGGAGCTGTGCTCTGAAAATCAAGTAGCCCATTAGGAGGCATAAATATTAATAGAGCTGTCTAATCCTACACTCTCAAATGAGGTAGTTCAGATCATGATTCTTTGCATTTAAAATTTATTCACTGCACCGACTAGAATAAGAAACAGAATCCACATGTGAAGAAGTCACTGATGTTGGGCGGTCTCTTAGCCACTGATAATTCCTAAACATAAAAGTATGGATCAAGGGATTTCCTTCCTTATTCTACTCCCAATTCTCCTACAAATACTAATGTGTCTAGTTCCATGACGCTGAGTATATATTATATTCCCTACAAAAACTGCACTTCCACATTTTCACATTCAGATACTTTCAAGCAATATGAAGGCTTTAGTACAGGTTCATAACAAAGAGCATTCTATCATCCCAAATGCAGAACAAACAATACCTGCAGTTTCTTTTAGTGGTCATATTAGTGATCATTTTCAGACTTTCTTTATATAGTTGTCATTAAAGCAGGAAATTCCTTGTGAAAACTGTTGCAACGCAAAGAAATGGATATACAGTATTAAAAAACCACAGGCATGCAGCTAAAGCAGGATGTACAGTCCTCCCAAGAGATAAGAAGTTGCCCTGTCATTCTGGATCACAAGTAAAATTGTCATGCTTTGACTGTACAGTAAATTAGAGGTTTGAAATATCAAACAGAGTAGAAAACTATTCAGGTGTTTCCTAGAAATTATGCAAAAGTTTGTCAGGAAACTCAGGAAATACCACATCATTGACTATATAATTAATATCAGTCAGTAAAATGGTGTAACCTACAATATAACCTAGGTTCTATTAAAATTTAGAATCATGGATGATAGCCTCTAAGAAAACAACATAAAATTAATTAGATGCCTTTGCAAAGGTTTTCTAAAACCAGCTCTAGCAAATAGAGGGGTTCCTGCTTGTACACATTTCCATAACAGAGTTATAACCTCTGACCTTCACATACACGAAACAAAAAACGAAAGCAGATGATCTTCCTTTACCTATTGAATCAGTACATTGAAGATGAAATATACTGAAATATAGGCATCTATATTTAGCCAAAAGCATGCTGTATCATCTCAATCCTTTTCATCCAACTCCAGCCTATCATTTTGTAGTCTCTGCAGAATGCACATCCAGATCCCTCCAACAGGTGGTAATGGCTATAATGCTCATTACAATCTCTAGCATGACTCATGGAGATAGAATTCCTTCAATTTCTGTATCTGTCTTCATCAGGTTACTCCTTGTTCCCCAAATTTTGAATTTTCTCATGTCCCTCAGCTGACAATTAAGTATAGATACTAATTTATTTAGATAATTCAATTTATTTCATGTAATAAGAAAGAATCAAACAATACAGATGATAGCATATGGCTCTTGGTTCAGGTGCTTGAAATTTATCTATCCTTTATTAACCAAAAATATGGTGTAGAAATCTGCCTCTTATTTTTGTGTTTTTCTCTTTTCAGTAATTTTCATCACTAAATGTAATAAAATGACTGCAACCTAAAAATCCAGCAAGAGAGAGAATACTGGGCCTTTCCTTTTCTCATTTGAAACCAATGCTATTTCCAAGCTGCTGTTGCTGCTAAGATGCTCTGACTCTATTGCAACTTTATTCCGTAACGTGATTCTTTTTACTATTAGGTATGGGGGCAATCCAAGACAAGGATATTCTTAGGTTACACACAGGTGAGTAGAGCGTGAGTTACTCTGAGAACAGAGATTACTACAGCTATGCCAGCTGCCCAGGCTGAAAGTATTCAGTTCTCTGCACTTGTCAATAGCAAAAAAGCTTCTGCTGTTTTTTATTGTTCTGTGCGTGCAATGAATTTAACTAGAAAGGTGCCCACTGAATTTCAAATAACTCTCTATTCTCCTCCAGGTTCACAGGACAATAAACATGACTTTCATCTCCTGGGCTCTCTCTCCCTCTATTTTTGCTGTTTCTCTCTCTTTTTTTTTTTTAATACTCTGTCATAGGAAAAGATGCTTTCTGAGAACAGTGATGGAGATCTGCATCTTTATTTATGACTCTGTGAATCAGCGTCTGTGTGATAAGAAGTGAAAGTTGCTCAGCTAATTACACATGCTTGATGAACTGCGTAATAACTGCTGCAGCACTGCACATTAATTGAATGTATATAAATGACAGCAGTTACTCTAACTTGAATGATGTGTGAAGAAGTGACGTTGCTCACAGTACCCTGATTATCTTTGTTTCCAACTTTGGGAATCCAGCTTAAAACAATTGTGTTTTTACAGCACTGAGCACAAATTCCCTAACAGAAAACATCAGAAGTTGCCTCAAAGCCCGATATTTTAAAAACTAATTGCCTTAAGTCACTGAAAGTGGATTTAGACATCTAAAAAAGCATACACTGAGCGACCACAATTAACAATTATCAACTAGCTGCACCTAACAGTCAGTAGGAGCTGTTAGAGCAAAAACCTTGGAAAATAAGGCCACCTTAATTTAGATATCGCCTAGATATCACCTTAAGAACCTTATACAGAGGTTATAGAGTTGAACTTTTCCCAACTCTAAATAATTTCCTACTATAACTCTTTCTTAAAATGTATTTGTTCTTAATAAGAGGGACAATAGCAACTGACGTAAAAAATATAGATTACAGCTAATAGGCAAATGTGTATGTCCACAGTTCTCTTTGTTTACCCTAAAAAGTATTCATTATTCAAATGTACTCCAGCTATTAAATAACACATTCTTTTAAAGGAAACTATAAAGAAAAATAATTTGATGTAAAACAATTGCATAAAGTAGTACAAAATCAGTACTTTAAAATAGTACCAAATCCCTATTTTAAATCAGTACCAAAATACACCTTCCATACCGCATATCAATCGCCTTGGGAATTTGCAAATGTTCATAAAGAAATCTGCAAATTCTCCCATATTAACACGAAAAAGGTAGAAGTCAAGTTTCCAAAGCTCCCAAAAGCAGCCTAGTTTCCAAAGTACCGTGTCACAGTATTTTAACATTTCCCTAATCTATTAAGAGATTTTCGGCTTTACAAAGAGAGCCGTAATCACATAGGAAAGGAAATCAACGCTCACTTTTAGAAGCGTGTAAATGAAAAAAAAAGTGTTTCAGATCTGTGTGTCAGGATATTTAACACTGTTCCAAGTAAATAGGGTGTATCACATAGAAAGTCAATGCAGATTCAGCTCTGCTTTGCTATAATACATCATAGCCATTACACTATAAAACTGGAATATCAAGCTGTGGAGCTGTGCCAGCAACTCCAGTGGCCACGGGACCAGGTTCCAGGCATACAACCTGCCTCCTGTGAATCCATATACAACACACTGTATCTACATACGAGTTACAGACACTCCTCTAAACCACAACCCAAGACAGAGAAGCTGCCAGTAAGGTCAGCATGAGATAGTGCAAGAGAGATGATCAAGTGCAACTGAGTTCAGGCTTTACAAATGTTATCTTCTCATCTGCTTTACATGGTCCTCTCTTCAAATACTTTTCTCGCTTCATTCAGACAAGATAGTCCCTAACAGTTCACTTCACAGCATCAGCAAATCAGCCTCTTTCAGCTGTATTATCTGTTCTTCCTTTGCAAAGTTTCCATGTTTCCCCCGTTTTTCGCTTTGGTTTGGTTTTTTTTTTTTGGTCCACTTTATACATACCTCCTTTTCTACAAATTTTCTTGCCGGGTTTTCTGGCACATTCCTTGGATATTCTTTTGACTGAAAAATGAATAGAAGACTAGAAAATAACATGGAGCTCCGTCACAGACAGTAGGAGCATGCAACACCACTATCTAACTTAAATATGACCTGCTTTATTAGATGCGGAAGATTCTCAACTTGTTGTGCCTGCACATGCAATGGATAAGAGGTTGATACATCTTCCCAGAAGTCAGTGGGTGGCAATGAGAATTAGGTACTGACTTTGACCTAAAAATACACGTGCTGTTGGAGAAAAAAAAAATGAGTGTAGACAGAAATTTTTTTTAAAAAAACAAAACCAAAAACAAAACAACAAAACCAAAAACCAAGGACAGATGCATACACAGAAAAGCAGCATGCATACATGTAATATTCTGGCATGCAAACAAAGAAAGCCATGCATGCTACCAGTACACATGAATTAATACTGTTAGAACGTAGAACAGGAAAATAAAAAAGATCTCCCTGTTTCTCCTGCTATTAACTCACCATCCTCGGTTGGGACATAGATATTTAAATAGAGGCAGTCTTCATTCTGATCTTGTACATAGGTGGAAACTACATCCAAGTTATTAGTAAACCACACAGGAAGCATGACTTCAGGCAACCTGCCTTCTATAATGTTCTGGGGACACACTGGAGCAAACTGAGTGGTATTTTTGATATCTGCCCAGGGAGACGGAGGCTCGGGAGGTTGGAAGCGGCGCTCCCCTGTTGGAGGGGCGGCATACGGGACCCCAAGAAACTGAATCACGGGCCCCAAAATTTCATTATTGAGTTCCTTCTTAATCCCTCTTATCTTGCCAAAGTTGGTGGTCACCACTGGGTTGGTATCATCCAATTTTTGGGAGGACACAGCTGCAGCGTGAAGCAAAAATCCAAGTATACAAAAAGCAGAAGTGGCATTCAATCCCATGTGTAACAGGCGGACTATCGTCGCTCTCCATACACGGTTCAGCCACATGGATCTTGGAAAGGCCATGGTCCCACATTAGTTGTGTAACTACAATGAAGCAATCTGATTTGTATCCACTGGTGCAAAAACAGGGCAACCGAAGGAAACAGATCAAGTTTCCTAAATAGGTGCTTGTCAGAAAAATCTCAAAAGGCTTTTCATGCGGTAAGTATCTTCCATTGATTTCACACTTATTGAAGCTGCATCTTCACTCAGCACTATTTATCAGACTACATCCTATTGACAATTCTGTTTTCCATAGCAGCAATATGAAGAGAGCAGCCATTTACTGCAGAATCCCCTCTTATAAATCAAATCCAGTTAGCCGCAGGTCTATATCCTGGAGAAAATGAAAATAAATCATTAGTATGAAAGAGCTAATATGAGCAAAGTGATAACTAGATGTTTCACAAGTTATGTACATACATTAATAGTTGCCAGAGTCATGTCAGTAAAATTGCAGTAGTTTATGGGTCCATGAAATGGCGGGTGAGACACTGATTACTGGACTATCTGTAATGCTACCTGTTGAATTTACAGAGATTTTTCAGAAGAAACAGGACGCACAGAAAATACATTTTTAAATTCACCTTTTCAAGAATAGGCAATTTGCTGCCAGACTACATTTCCTAAGTGTTTATGTTAATATTTTAACTTAATCAGCTCATAATCAATTTTCACCTTGTTTACACAAGCTGACTTATCAAATGGAAAGTAATTATTTCTTATAGCAGAAGATAGTGAAATTAAGATAGACAGGCATACTGAAGACTCAAATGCTTTTTTTCTTTTTTCATTAAAAGCAGATTATAATACATACAAACATTTTTTGTTCATCTTAAAAGACAAGTTCTGATTAATATATTGAGGCAACTGGAATACATTTGTAAGGATAACATTAATTACTCTGCTTGTTCATGATAACTTGAATTACCATACTTTGTATGGTTTTCTTATTCCAGAAGTTTCTCATAGCTGATGAAAAACACCTACAAAGTGAAATGTTCACCTCAATGAAGGATGAAAATCTGCTCCCACTGAAGGAATGACAAACTCTGAATTTGCACAGAAGTATAACGGAACCTCAAGGGTTTTTTCAGAACAGACATATTCATTTGTCGGGGATGGAGCTGTATATCCAAATTTTTACTTCAAACCAATCAAAACTACTGACTTGAGTGAAAAATGAGAATGTGTGATGAATGCACTCCATCCCTACCATCCTTACTTTACAATATAAACAATAAACATTCCCACAGGACAATAGAAATCTTATCTTTCATATACCCACATGCTGACTGAAGAGCATCCTAGAAAAATAATCAGTTGGGATCAGACTGTATAATCTCAAATTCCAGATTCTATTTTCAACTACTTTAGTTCGGAGGTTGTCACACAAGGCTGTGTTCCAGCACTTCTGAAAATTGCTCAGTGCATATCATTACATCTTCCATATTCATGTTAAACATATTTCCAACACGACTTACAATATCCTTTTCTTTAACATGCAGTGTCATACACAACATAGCAGTGTAATCTTACACCCCCTATTAAGCAGTGTGTAATGCACAAGAAATGTGTTTTGCTTTGTATAGGAAACATTTTAAACCACCTGCTTTTGCAACAGCATTGGCAGCTTTAATGAGAATTGTTTTTTTTATCATGCCTATACACATTGTAGAGAGAATTCAAAAGAACGGCTTGTCTAATAGTCAGACTACCCTGCAGTTTGGGTTATTAAAAAGGAGATTGTAAAAGCTATATAGGACAGCAGGAGATTTGGTTCATGTCTAGTGTTCCTTTAGCTCTGAACAATCTATCTCAGGAGGCAATAAGGAGATAGATGAAGCTTTTCCACAATTTTCTCTCTCCCTTTCTTTCTCTGCTAATTCTAACACCTTCACTGTGAAACTGCATTAACAAACAGGCTTATATCCTTCATTCTCCAGCTTCAAATTCTCAGCATTTGCTGGAAACACACCAATTTAGCTGCAGAAAAAAAGTCCCCCAAGTTGATGTACTTGTTTACACTTAATAAACTTACACAGAACAGCATGAAGACAATTGCCTCTTGGAAGACTGTTGCTTTGTTGCATTTCAAATTTTGAAGGTGGTAGGATATAACTTGAGAAACAGTAAAGACAGAGTATATAGGTGCCAGAGCAGAAAACACCTAGTACAACTTTGCTGGTCTGAATTGATATACTGTACAGTAGGTCATAGAGACAGAAGCTATTCCTTAGTGATATTCAAAAACCTTGACAAAATTAAATCTTTTCCGTTAGTTCTTGAAATCCATGGGGTTTTTTATTTCTGTCAGGAGTAGAAAAATATACTCTGTTCTTCCTCAGACTCTGAGGTTTCTCCATTTGTAAATAGCAGGAACTTAAACTCAGTAGCTCTCATGTTAATTTACATGGTCTGGGGAAGGTCTGAGGACACAACAAATTCAAGATAGCCACACCAAAACATAGCATCCTTTCTTCAGGTCAAGCTGAGTTAGTTCAATGTGGAAAATAATAATTAATTTAGCAATTTCACCCTAAAAGTCTTAGACTGGTTTTCAGATCTAAGACAACTTTTTGATACCTAAAATGGTAAATTCAATGTAAATGTAAATTGAAAGCAAATCCTATAGCTGGGCTACTAGGATTGCTTGCTAGAGCAAGCAAGTTTTAAGCTTGTCCATCAGCTGTTTTGTCATTGCAGCTGAACAGCTCTGCTGTGATTGAAAGTTCTGGTTTGCCTCCAATGGACAAATTTTTACTCCAAGACAGAGACAGGAGACTAAAATGTTAAGAATAAAACTCAGTGATGTGTTTGGCTATTCTGATTAATTAACTATTGGGTAGTAGCTAGCTTCAGCGAATAGATTTATTGGCTATATGGGGTAGTAAATTATAAAGCACTTGCAGAATTGGAATCAAGAGATTCTCATTGAATTTTGGATTTGCCTTTTTTTTTCCCCCACAAGCTTTTCTTTCTAAATGGTTAAGTAACAGTTTATTTTTGAGACTCAGAGAGGTCAAACATTCAAGCCTGTCACTGGCTACCCTGAAGCTATAACATTAAAAACACAAACTCACACAAATAAAGAGCCTGAGATTACTCAAATCTTTTGAGACTTTTATACCAAAATTTTATTTCCAGCACTAGGTGGAAAGGCAGGCAGGGAAGCTGGCCTGGAGCATGTCTTACTTGTTCAGAGTCAATGTTGGACAAAATTTTCCTTAGTCTCTCGCAGGTGATCTGTACAGGACTTTCCCTTGGTACCTGGACGTGAAATGACTGAACAGGAATCGGTGGAGAGAGAGAAGCAATAAATAGGAGCAG
>NW_010313004.1:21383-29159 GCF_000700745.2 Antrostomus carolinensis
AGTAATGATGATTAATTTGGGGCAAAGTATAAAGCTTCAGCATCAGAATACTGTGGATCCGAGGAGAAGGAGAAGCATTTTCAGATTTTATTATTGTCTAGATATGAGGATCACAATTGTTCCCTGTGGTAACGCAAATGAATTCTACTGTAAAAGGTATTTGATAAAGTCTTTCATGGTCTTTGGAACAGTCTATACTATATAGAGGTTTTTTCTGTCATCCATTATTTTATTATCTTCCTTTCTGAATTTAAATTACTTTCTAGCTCAGATTCTGAAATACTTTAGAGAGGCATTTAATATGCCAAGGAGTGAACAGTCCAAGATAACTTCAGTGCATCTTTGCATTTCCAATGACACAGGGCATTCCACAACAGGTCACATCTGCTGCAAACTGCAGCAGCTACACTCTTCTTTGTTACTCGTGCACAGAGCTTCAAATCTTAAGGGATGTCTTGAACTGCACCACCTGTCAATAGCTCCAGTGGATTAATAAAACCTTTGGTGGCACCCAGGGCTTCTGGCCATATGCCAGCTTCAGCACATGTAAAGGCATTGTTATGATATCTTTACACCACCGGCTGTTCTCTTTTTAGCTGAAGATGTACTCTGCGATTTGATATTCATACTTAAAAATTCCTTTCCATCTCAGTTTTGCTAGTAAATCCCAATTGCACCAATATTCATAGAAAGTGATTTGCAAGAGTTTTGAACACCACACAATGCAGCTTCATTTCAAAACACAAACGTTATTTTGCAGAACCAACTACATTTGCATCCATTTTTATGTGCAACAATCTCTACTTAGAACTAAGAGCCCAAAGACGTTTCGTGTCTCTAAAGAGAAATTCGTGTTCCAAAATAGGCTACGATGCCAAACAGGAACATGGCCAGTGAAACAGAAGTCATTAAAGGAAAGACTGTGACCCAGGGTGAACATTAGGTCAGCGTGACACACCAATTGTAAACAAGATCAGACAAATCCTCAAGAGATGCATCACAGAAATTCCCATCTCTTCTTTCACATTTCAAGTTAGCAAAGGGAAGCATTGTGTCAAATACAGCATATTCTCTCTCTACGTAGTAGTAAAGACTTTGAAACAGACCCTGCTCTTGGGTATTTCCATAAATACTTGGTGAAGGGAAGGGATTTACATGTAGTTAGTTCAAAAAATGAGCTATATGCATTTTCAAAAAAACAAGTGTATGAAATGATTATAAAGGAGACCACAATCCTGAATATCTGCAGCTAAGAAGGGTAGAGCTCTGGTGGGGTTTGGTTAGCTCCCCCATGCCAACAGCCCTTCGCCTGAGAGCAGCTACAGCTCTGAAGGCTTCAGAAAGCAGCTACAAATCCAGCCCAATTGAGATGCACAACCTTTGCTGAGATCACCAAAAAAGGTATGAATAAGACATTATTCTGATGGGGTCATGGTCCCACCCCACATTAGTATGAGATTACCAGTGTTATACTACACAGGTCCACAAACAACCCGGTGGAAAAGACTTCCAAATGCTAAAAGCTCTGTAAATATAACACTCTGAGATCAGAGAAACTAATTCCTCAGTGCCATTCCCATATTTACCTCCACTTAATATTATGTTTTGTACATAAAAATTACAATCACATTATAAAAAAATAGATTTAAATGCAGTATTCAATGCAGCGTAGCTCAAATTAGTGAAAAGTCAAATTAAACTAAGTAGATGTTCTCAGACTCATTTAAATTGACATGCATTTTTCAGCTTCGCTATATTTTTATTCTTCCCCATTAGTGGAAATATTCACTAATGCTAACTCATTATTAATTAGTATTTTCATGATCAAAAGATGCCTTTAAATAATTTCTGCAACTTAGTTTGCCAAAATAGGAAGACTTGTGATCATAATTTTCTATTAAGCTGGTTTTGAATTAGACAAATTAAACCTATGAGAAAAAAAAAAAAGGGTCGCTCAAGTCTTACTATCTTCCATTTACTCATATCAATAAATAATTTTTGTAAAACAGTTCTACTTCTTAGCTGAAGTAATTGTTTATATTACCAGAAGTTGGCTGCAATTTTTTAAAGTGGACTATAGCTGTCTGACATTTTGCACACTAAGTAGGTAACGAAATGGTGATTTTACCCATAACAGAAAGACTGGGTAACTCTGTCACTTACGTGTAAAGTTTTAGACAGCTAAGTAATACAGATTTAAATTAAAAATGACAGATGCACTGGCTTGGAATATAATGGGCACTGAAGTGAACCTTTATTCCTCTTAGCAGCTTACGGTTAACCCTTAAATGGACCACACAATATACTCACTTTTGAGTACTGTGACTATTCAGCTAAATGATCAGATGACTATTCTTCTGATGGCAGTAGTGCGCTTCAGGACATGAAGATTTTTTGACCTACTGTAGAAATTCAACTGAACTCATGTTAATCAGAGGTCACACCAGAGAAAAAAATAGCCCAGACGTTTTTCATCTGAGATCTTCAGTATTGAAAGCTGCATATTGTATATCATGAAGTCAAGTGGATTTAACTTTCTTTGACTAACACATTATAAAACATTCACGTTTCCCATCTGATCACTCCAACTGAGTATATTAGAACCCAGCCAGACACCCCTGAAACTAAGTGTTCTTTTATTGTCTCTTATAGGTAAAAAATTAAGCTATAGAATTAGAACAAAGCTTGTTACTTGGTACACATTCGTGGCCAACCCTTGGTTCACTGGGGTTAATCATATGAGAAAAGTAAATTGGATTTTGTTCACTACCTTTAATATACTTATGAACAATACTTTCTTTAATGCCAGTTCATCACCTAAGTCAAACTTTCACATCCAATGCATAAGAAAGGTACCACTTTTTTACTCTCCTATTTTGGGGCATTAGGAATTCAAGATTAAAAAAAGCTAAAATACAGTTATTACCATTTCTTTAGTGAGAACTCTGAAAACAAAGATGCTTGAATGAACTCAGATTTGTCTGTGAATTTTTCCTCTATGCGGATACCATACAATAACAGTTCCAAAGCATACAAACCCCTTGTTGCAGAGTTAAATCAATAACTAGCTCTTCAATACTATGATTATTCTTTTAAAAAAGCAACAAACTTCCTTGTGGCACAAAAAAGAGCAAATGCTTTTCTTTTCAGATTCTGGTCTCAATTTCATCAGGGTAATTGAGATCAAATTCCAACTCATCATAAAATCCACAGTGGTATAAATATAATTTGTTAATCACAAACCCGACATCTCTAACTCAACTTCAAAAAGGCCCTTGACTGGTGTTACCACGCTTTCCAGAACTGTAGAGTGCACACTACATTTCGAGTGCAATATTGCCATTATAGGGATCTATCGACTTGAGAGCCCATTTCCTGTGATGCAGCATTCTGTACATCTGTGACTTGACTTGTATTTGTTCCAAAATGAATTTCATGCTTAACTTGTTTTTCTTAATTAAACTTCCTTTAGCAGTTTCTAATATGTGCATTATTAAAACTCATTAGTCCCATTCATGCCTGCCTGTCATTTTTGGCTTCATATTCATGTATTGAAGAGCTCTGTTGCTTTATATAGGAAGCAAATTAAATAATAAATATGAGAACTTGAACGTTTTATGAGTGTCAGTATGAGAAAGTGGCTGCAAGGCCCATAAGGCTTCACACAAAAAAAGCATTACAGCTAAAGCTAACATGCTGACACATCTCTGATCTATAAAGTCTGCAGTAATGGTAGCAGTAAAGTGTTGTGCCATAGATGGGGAATTTTTCTCTCACATGAAATAGAAATAGGATATAGCACAGGCTATATTTACTATTGTAAAAAAATTTCAAATAAAATTTCCCAAAAGCTTAGAATATAACACCATTAAACATCTACAAAGATTTACTCTTTCCATCTGACTTCATGTGTAGCTCCTATTATTCAGCTCCTTGTCCTGTTTTCATTTTCTACCACTATCTGTGAGAAAGACACTTATTTAAGTTATAGCAACAAGTCCCAGGTCTCCCTGTGGTCATGTCCTGGTCATGCTGACCATGACTCCAGTGACAGAAGAGTTTCCTAACCCAGAGCTGGGGTCTCATGGTGACTATTTTATGATCTGAGTCTCCACAGAAATAACCCACCTTTGTGAAACCAGTCTGAAGAAACAAAAGCTCTATCCCACAATGCCTGTTTTACACAGGTTTGAGGATGTCAAAACATTCAGCATATCTGTGCAGTAAGGTTTCTCCTAAATAAGTGGTCGTTTTCTCCTCATGAATATTCCTAACACTATGTGCCTACTTAGCACTTCACTGCTTTCAAGTACTTTTTTGGAAACTGGAGGACAGGGTTGGGAAAGCAGAAGTGAAAGGATGATTTTAAGTTCAAATGTTGAAGTTAAAAGCTTCAGAAGAGATGGAATTAAATAAAAGTATAAAATACAACATAAATGTATTCCCCTCATTAAATTCCCAGAACCAGTTCAACAAGTGGGCTAATGGCATCTCAAGGCAGGATGTGATTGAGGAGATTTAGAAAATACATTTTAAAATTGCCATTTAAGTTCTTTGCTTGGTTAAAGGAATATGAGTCACTTGAAATATAATATTTGTAAAGTGTCCTTGATCACTTTTATGATTTTACAGTCACGTGTTGCTAATTTCCAAGCATTACATTCTGCCTTAATATGGCGCAAAAGACCTAACCAAGCACCAGTGGAAAGTAACAGACTACCCAAAGCCAGCACTAAAACTGATTGTGCAGAAAATATTATGAGGACAAAACAGAAGAATTCAACAAATGGGGGAAAGGGAACTCCAATAGCTTTTCTTTTAATGGCTTCAACTTTTATTTGCCCACAGTGATGGAAAATATATTTTACAGTGATGTATGCAGCCCAGATCTTTACATGGCTTGATTACCATACAGATATTTACAGTAGACACTGTGCCCCATGGTTTCATGCAGGCGGTGTCCCTTTACCCTTTATTTGGTGAAAACTGGCACAGTAGTGCGGGTGCACAGGAAAACTTGAACATGGTACTAAGTAGCCAACTAGTCACTTTTCACCTCTGGATAATACACAGCACATCACTAATTAGCAATAATTATGAAAACAAAGTCTATTGGAAAATATATGGGGTCTTCAGAGGCAGGTAGAAACGTGGAGCTGAGTCACCAAGAAGTCAACACGATTTCCCCTTGTAATTCTGATAATTCAATAGTCATTCATGTAACGTTATCATTTGTTGCTAAAACTACAGGATGCATTTTTGATATGCAGTACATGATTAAGTTTCCTCATCAGCTTTTTTTTTTTTTTTTGGTAACCCCTAACTCCCTCCCTTCCATACAAACCCTTCTGCAATGACCAGGTAACAGGCAGGCATCCCTCTCTGAATGCACACGCTCCTTCATAATGCAGAGCTCAGAAGCAAGGCTAAAATAATGGAAATATACTTTTATACCAGCATTTATTCATCAGCTAGGATCTATTTTTTACCATTATCTGTTATACTTACAATGGATGGAAATCTAGGACTAATCAGAAATTATATTGTTTACTGGATCAGATTGATTATTGCCCATCCTTTATTAAAAGAAATCCACAGAGATTTCTACTGAATCTCTGGCAAAATATTGTCTATTCATTACTTGTTGTCAAAGAACGTCTGTCTCTTTGCTCTTCTTTTTCACTATTTAATTTTTTAATAGTTTCTTTTATGTGTAATTAAAAAAACCCCCATAATAAATATGTCATCAAACAAATAACTCAAAGCTAGCCAAGGATCTGTAATACAGCTCCACATCTCTATTAGAAAGGAATGTATATTTGCTTTTAATAAAGAAAGGCAAGCCAATCTATTATGAACTGAGACCACATCTAAGCCTCTGCTTTCTTCTCTTTTCCCCAGACTCCATTTGAACAATTAGAGTGGTTTATGCTTGTGTGTATGCCAGTGGATATTAAATATGCAAACTGATTAAAAAAATAAAACTACCACCATTACCATGTTCAAATCCTCCATTCATTTGCAAATCAATTTATCTGCCTACAGCTCTGTCCCAGCCTTTAAATAACCCTCCTCAGCAGACTGCTCCACCTCCAGACAAATAATCCAGAGCAAACCCACTTTGTTAAGGATGTTTAAGTACCAACAGCAAGGATATGATCTTCTTACTCTACCATAGAAAAAGGGGTAAGATAACAAAAGCTGTACCGGGAGGACAGTTCTTCTCCTTGCTTCTACACAACTTACTGCCTTAAACAGCTTGAACACTCTCTGATGACTTTCATTGCTACTTCAGTTAATCACAAACCAGAGGTGTTCAGCCAAATCCCGCTTCCCAGCACACTTAGCATGATTATCCTCAGCCTCATTTTTCTTCCCACAGTCTGCATATGATTCACATGAAACGTACAGAATAAATGGGATCTCTTCATATGTATCTAAGAACCCCCTAATCACTTACTGCAGAACTGCTTTTGCAACATTACTGCAGTCTGTAGCTGTAGCCTGAGAAAACCAGTATCATTTATCAAAAGTAACTAAGAAGTAGTCGTCTTTAACTCTGCATCATGCATCAGAAAAAAAAAAAAAAAAAAAAAAAAAAAAAAGAGAGGAAAAACAGAAAAAAAGAAAAAAATGCCCTCCCAACCAGTATTTCCAAACCTGGCTATTTAGCTTTTGGCTCCCAATCTGCAAATCTAATTTCAAAGTGGGCTGCGTGTTACAGCTGTTGAGCCCACACAAGTCTCAGTGCAGTCAATGGGAATCAGCATCTTTGAATAGCAGGGCCCTGGATAATGGGCTCTATTTTAAAATGTTCATTTATGCCATAGATGGGTCTTTCACTTATCAGGTGCCTGTAATAAAATGCATGCAATTTCAGAAGTATCCTTTGCTTCAATTAAAACAGTTCATTAAAAAAAAAGTAGGAGAAAAGGTCCCAAAGCTCACAGTGTTGCTCTTTCACCAAAACCAATAGTCTGTAGATGCATCAAAAATGCTGCTACTGTAAAAAACAAACAAACCAAAAAAACAACGTAGGTCGTACGGGAGCATGAAAAAGTTATTTTGAGCATTATTACAAATACATGTTTTCAGATATGAATTATCCTCTGGTCCCACTAAGGCTCTGGATAAACACAAATATTACTACTGTGGAAGTCAGTACTGGAAAAAAATACTTCCTCAATTTCTTACACTTATGCTGGAAAAAAAGAAAAAAATCTGCTTCATTTCAAATTCACAGAACATCTAAGCATGCTAAAAAACATTCACTTTGATATTTATAGCTCCTATAAGATATATTTCCATTTTAAACTAGGAGATTTTTAATGGCATAGTTGTTAGAGCTAAAACAAACTGGCCTTCCAGAAGCCAAACCCAGTGTCAAACTAAAATGATATTCCTTTAAAAGGTCAGCAAATTTCCAGAAGAAAATAGCTTGTCCAGCTCGTGTCACCAAGAACGCACCACTTTACCCAAGCTCTGTTTTATTTCATTTAAACAATTATTTTAATGTAATTGCTCTGGAACCATATGCATCCTTAAAACGATCCGAGATAATATCCTTTAGTCCTGATTCCAAGGTAACTTTCTGGCTTTAATTATAAATCAATTAATATTAAGTAATTTGACTGATTAATTTTAATTAAACCTGCTGAAAATTGATTTTCCTTCAGCAAGTAAAGACAAGGCTCTGGTGCGAGCATCAGGAAAGGAGGAACGGGGAAGGAAGGGGGGGAGGTGGAGAAAAACCAGTTCTTAGCACCCAAGCAAGAA
>NW_010313005.1:0-7390 GCF_000700745.2 Antrostomus carolinensis
TCTTGGCCACCTGGGCACACTGCTGACCCATATTCAGCCACTGTCCATCAACACCCCCAGGTCGTTTTCCACTGGGCAGCTCTCCAGCTGCTCTTCCCCAAGCCTGGAGCGCTGCCGGGGGTTGTTGTGACCCAAGTGAAAGCCCAAAGGACTCCAAGCTTTCCAACACCAAGCAGATCTTCACCTCCCATTGTAAAATCTACATCCAAAACACCCCCAATATTTCTAAATCCCCCTGGTTTCGTGTCACTGTAACACTTTGTCACACTCTCTACTTCTATCAGACGTTGGTCTATCCAGGGAACGAACACCACCGTTTGACAAAGCGCTGTCTCCTGCCACCCTCGCCCTGTGATAAAGGTACTTCTCCATTTTTCATTATTCAAGCACACTCCCAAGCACCCAGAATGAGCAGTGAAATACTTAATGAGACATTTATCTAGTCTATGTATTTTACATTTTGCTGATAGTATAATGAGGCAGAGGTACTGAAATGAAACATCCCTAACATTTCACATAATTTTCCACTTCCACTCCACCATTTTTAGTATTGCTTGTGGGTTTTTCACTGTTGGATGTTTTGAACTTTATCATCACTATCAATAATCACTATGTCAAACGCAACACTCTGCTACGCTTTTTTGGCTGAAAGAATGCCTCCCCATTTATCTTCAAGCGTATTAGGAAGATGATTGCAGTCTAATAAATATAGCATCAATTTCTCATTCACTTTCAGTACCTCATGTAGATGTTTCCCACTATTGTTGCTGCATTTTTAGTTGCTCAAACCTTTATCAAAGCTATTAAAAATGCATTCTTCACTGTTCCTAGGAAGCTTTTTATGCCTATTTATGCCCATCTCTGCTTCCCATAGAACCCAACGCACTCGAGCACCGGAAGTTTTTGTGTGTTTAGTTTTTCAGTGATGTCCTAATTAAAGAGAAACAAGATTTCTGGAGAGATGCAGTTTATTAGACTAATTTATTTAGCTGAAAAGCAGCCAACTTGTTGGGCATACAAGTCCTCGTTTAAATCCCTGTAGTTAATGTAACTGCTTATGAATTGGTATTTTCTTTGACTACTTAAAAGTATTTATATTGATTGCACAGCTTAGTGGTGCAACAATCCTAAGGAAGGTGGGAGAATATCCACACAAGCATATATTTTACTTACATGACACTCGTTTGCATAAAGAGAACTAAAAATTTGCTTCATGTGAAAAATTTCACTGAGAACTCGTGACTGTTTCTGAATCTTTCCAAAACGGGCAGGATCTTTCAAAACTCACGTGCCCACTATCGGCTTTTTTCAGTGTATTTTCCTGTGTCACAGGGTACATTTTTATTTAGCACGGAGGTATTTGCTGTATGTAGTCTAGTGCAGGATAAGCAGATAACTCTTCTGCATGCTCTGTAAAACCCAGTGATATATTGTCACTTTTAAAAAGCTGTGCTAAAATATCTGCATTTGTGCAGAACTATTATAACTTTTTCTAGATCATCCCAGCCATTTTTTAGAAATTTTTTCTCTGACAGATTAGTAATTCCTGTGGCTCACACTCAAAATCTGAATCTCATGAGCATGGCAAGGGCAACCAGAGGCATTGCAATGGTGAAAACCTGCTTTTTCCTTGCGGTGTTCACAACATAGAGACCAAAAGAGCTCAACGCTTCTTCTGTCCTAATTCTGAAACCAATAGATTCTTCTTCCTTGGTAAAAAAAGAAACACAGCCCACAGGCCCTACCCCCACCAAATCCACTGGATGACCATAAAAAAGAATATACGTGTGGAGAAAGAGGTCAGAAAAGTTTGTATGTTGAAAATGTGTCCATTTCTGTATTGAAAATAAGTGAGATTTTAATATTTAAATTTTCTGTTCATGTATTACTCTAGCACTGGAATATTCCTACTATACTCATTCTTTGTTTGAAAATGATTAGAAGAAGCTTTTAAGAGAAAAGGGAAAGATGGTATCTCTGATTACAAGAATTAAACTTGTCTAGAATTTCACATTTATTTTCTATCATCCTGTTGTTTGGAAATATTTTTCAGCCTTGTCTCCCCATCTCCTGATAAAAAACACATTAGTCTCCCTTTCTTTTTCTAATCTACTGGTACAAATATCAAACTTATAAAAATGATTGCTTCTCCCTTTGAGGAGGGATGGCACCCTCTGGATTTGCCCGTTTCCCAAATGTAATCCCATTTGCCCATAAAACCCGTTTAATTTAATCCCATCCACCCATTCAGTTGAGGAGAATCAGTGAGGGCTTTGGTGTGGGGTGGCTAATCCCCTCGGGGAGGGGAAGGGAGGTGTGAGACACGGGGGGCAAGGGGAACGGCAGCCCTTCTGTCCCCGGGAGGGGGCTGTGCTGGTGCTGGGTGAGTTCGGGGCCAGGACCGACAGAAAATTCCTCTCCCTTCTAAAGTACTCTTAAAGTAACAGGTAATGTAGTGACCGACCAGTTAAAGCTACTGTAGACTGCCAGAAAAAATAGAGTATCGTCAGCATCAGGTGTGGTGGTTGCACTGGGCTGGCAGCCAAACCCAGCCGCTCGCTCACTCCAACCCAGGGGACAGGGGAGAGAATTGAGGGGCAAGGGGAAGGAGACACGTAGGGTGAGAGAAGAACAGGAAATAAAATAAAACTTAAAATAATACTGATATTTAAATAGTAATGGTAATAATAATAGTAATAAAATATGCCAATGAGTGACACCCAGTGCCATTGCTCACCACCCACCCACCAAGCCCAGCCCGTTCCCAGATCACAATCCCGCAGGAGCCACAATCCCGACCCGAAACCGCAATCCCGGGAGAGCCAGAGCCCGAGCCAAAGCCAGAGAGAGCAAGAGAGGAAGAGCCCCTCATGGATCTCCTGCCCATGGGGGACAGGAGATGGAACAGCCCCTTGGCAGAGCCCAATGCCCATGGAGCTGATCCATGGCAATATTCCTCACCCCTGAGATCTTGCGCTTGCAGACGGACAAACACAAAGTCCTTCAGTGCCAGGGACACAAATGCAACATGGGGATGTTCTCAGCATTTCTCTCAAGCTGTCCTCAGCCTTCATAAGATACCACCATGGTCTGGATCTGCAATGAACCCCAATTTTCACCTTTTGGGACACTACTTTTCCTCAATAGCTGCAGTTCTTTCCTGTAATAAGATCTACAGCTGAGCAAAAATCATAGAACATGACTTGGGCCAAATTCAACACGCTTCTGAAAAGTTCACGTACTCTCGATGAATGAGATTGCCTTCGAAAAGTTCCAGTCCACCACCGGACAAAGCCAGATTTTATCATTCTCGTTCGTCAGATACGAAGTGACCCAGCAATCTTCTAAATAATTTGTTAAGCATTTGACACTTTCAACAAATGGCTTTTACTATTTTTCTCCTCATACATTTTCCGCACACTCTGCCTGTACTTTCCCTGCCAGTAAATAGATTATTCATCTCGTTAGCATTAAAAGGGAAAGCTTTTGTAACCCATTCTGAATATGCTCCAGTATAACGAATTAGAACTAAAAATCCAGATGACAGACAAAGTTTACCACATCTGGGAGATTCTGGTTATAGAAAATACAAGTTAATTTGCCGGAGTGCCGTGTATTTAAGCACTCTGCTCATGTGTAAGTTTATTTGGTTATATCCTAGTAATTTAGGTCAAATAATACAATGACACTGGACTGAAGTCTAGAAGGTTTTTCGCCTCCTGTCTCAGCCCTTCATCTTCAATTGTCAACACACTCCAAACTTGACGCTCGCTGGCAGAATTGACATTGGAATCTGCAGCAGTATTTGTCTTAATCCAATATTTGTCTCATTCCCACTTCTTACTCTCAGTATTTGCCTTATTCCCGAGTGTTTTAATTTTTCTGTTTGTCATATGCCTTCCCTGTTCCCAAAGACTCATCTGATCTGGTTTCTTCTCATTGCATCTGTAAATGACGGTGCAGTGCATGCATGTCTAATGCAGGACATGGTGGAAGCGGAGAGTAAGGACCGGGAAGGCTCGGCTGGTGAATACCAACCCACCGAGGTACCACTCCCACTCTCACCAGCTGCCTCCACTGCCCTCTTTTTGCTCTCATCTCCCATATTTTCATGGGAGATGCACAGGGATGTCCATGCACATGGACAATTCATTACCCAAGCCCTAATGAGAGAGGTCAAAGTCAATGGGACATCCTCTCCCAACAAGCATGGGAGCCCCAGAAGCAGAGGTAGGAAGACAGAATGGCTGAACATTTGAGCCTTTGAGGTGCTCAGAGATCTGGTTTAGTAGTGGACAAGTACAGTTGGACTCAATGATCTCAAAGGTCTTTTCCAACCAAACGATTCTATGATTAATTGCTTTACAACGACGCCACCATTTCCTGCTCACAGTGATCAAGTAACACCAGTTCAACAGGCCCCTCTGTTGTCTTCTCCATCCTATGCCTCCATCATTCCACAGAGGAAATGACATATCTCACCCAAATCCAGCACAGTAGCCAGGAAGGGGAGGAAGAGGAAGAAAAAGAGGAAGGAGGGAAAGGTGAAAAGGAGAGAGCTAAGGAAGATAAAGAGAGAGGGGGACAGATGATGGGAAGAGACAGAGAGAGAGAGAGGAAGAGAGGAGTCTTTATTCAAAGGTCAGGATGAATGCAAGAATGCAAGAATGTCTAGGAAAAAAAAAAGAGGAAGGGGGAAGACAGAGATAAAGAAAGAGTAGAAGGTAGATGCACCCAATCCAGCAGCACAAGGAAATCTCCAGATGAATGGGCTAAAGACCATCTAGAAACTATTATTCAACAAACCACAAGTTCCCGAGCAGAGGAAACCCAAGAATGAAGCAAATGCTTTTGCCCTTGGATGGCAGCAGCAAGGAGGTGGCTTTGGGGACTGCTTGGCTGGTCAGACAGCGCTGTGGAGGGAAGCTGATGACCTGGCTGGAGATGTCAGACCACAGTAAGGTGTTGTTTGTGTCACTGTCACCGCAGGCAGTGGGTGGTTAGAGGAAGACTCGAGTGCATCACTGACTTGACTCATGTTCACACATTTCTTGTGGGAAGTGGCTCCTGTGGGAGTCGCTTCCCATCGATCTAAATCTGCTTCAGATCACCTGCAGAGGAACCTGCTGGACTGTTCCATGCAAGACTCTGATGACACCACGCTAAAAGGAACCGAGATTAGGAATTTTGTGGCAGAAGACTATTAATTCTAAGTCTCCTGCTATGTTAAATCTGTGTCAGCTACTGCAGTGGTGATGGATAGTACAGACTTTCAACCCAAACACAAGGGTCTTTGCTGTGATACATCTTGGTAAAACCAGTCTATACGGCCAATTAGTCCCATCTCACTTAATGGTTGTATTATTATTATTATTATTTTATTATCGGAATTATTATTTCAGGCTTCTGTAATGACTTAAAGAGAAAGGACATTCCCTAGACTGAAATAGTTACAGAATGAAAGGAAAAGAGAGAGGATGAGGGAATGGAGAAGAAGAAAGGAAGATGTCAATAGTAAGAGGAATGAGCATTATTAGCCAGTGACTGTATTACAAAAACACACCAAATTTTGCCAGACCCTCAACTTTGGGACATATACAACAGGCAGAGCAAACCTGTAGTATCTTTAAACCTGTTGTATGAGATATAGAAACTGCAGAGGGGGGTGAATGTGGACAGGGTCTTGTTCAGTGCTTGGACAGGGTCTTGTTCAGTGCTTGGACGAGATCTGACAGAAAGCACCTGGCTGCAGCAAATGTGCATGAGAGACGGGAATTACAAGGGGGAGTAAAGCACTTGCAATAATTTGCTTCATTAAAAGATAAGTATCCACAGACAGGAAGCTGAATCCCTAGTTTAGCCATTGCCTGGCCTTACTTGGTCCTGCTCAGTGTTTTTTGAGGATCTTTTAGGTGTTTGTGGTCTCGTATGACCTCAGACTATCCCAGATGGTCCACAACCCTGCTCCTGAACCCAACACACCTGCAGCACCTCAGGGTAGAGACAATTTTCAGCGGTGCCAGCCCAGGACCGTGCAGCAGACATGCTGTGCTCTCGCTCCTCTACATTTTCATAGAATCACAGAATGGTTTGGACTGGAAGGGACCTTAAAGCTCATCCAGTTCCAACCCCCCTGCCAGCAGCAGGGACACCTTCCACTAGACCAGGCTGCTCAAAGCCTCATCCAGCCTGGCCGAGAACACTTCCAGGGAGGGGACATCCACAACTTCCTTGGGCAACCTGTTCCAGTGTCTGACCACCCTCACAGCCAAGAATTTCTTCCTAATATCTAATCTAAACCTCCCCTCTTTCAGCTTAAACCCATTTCCCCTTGTTTTGTCATTAACTGCCCTTATGAAAAGTCCTTCCCCAGCTTTCTTGTAGCCCCTTCAGGTACTGGGAGGCCGCTCTAAATAATAAGCCCTCACAACACACAAGGCACGGAGCCTCCCCACCCTTCCCACGCCCTCTGCTACCCACACCCACTTTCAACATTTCCATCACTATTAGCACCAGCGCTGGTTTATGCTTTATGTGTTGACTTCTCTCCTTGAACTGGATGGATTTTTTACTGCAGCTTTTTTGGATTACTGAGCCCAAATGCTGCAGTAATAATAAAGAAGTATTCATGTTATTAGCTAGTACTTTCCCCTTTGGATGTCATTTAATACCCTTTTCTCTCTCTCCCCTCCTCTCATCTGTCTTACTACAAATCATGACTCGCTTTACATACTGAGAAGCAGGCTGAAGAGCTTGGCAGTGAGAATTAATTGACAGAAAATGACAAAAGACTTTTCCTCCTCTATCTAAAATACTCTGCAACATTGCTAAACTGGAAGTCCTTTAAGGAGTTTTTCTTTAAAAAAATAATAATAAAAAATAATCAGAAATGACCTTAATAAACCAATTCTGCACGTCACTCCCTCTCTTCCCATTGAGAGAGGCAGCGCTGCCAGAATACACAGTCCAGTACGTCACGAATTCACATGCATAAGCATTTCGAAAATCCTTCTTGGACAAGGTTTCTATTTAATTGGCTTAAAAAGCCACTCTTCTCCCACACAGTCTTATGCAGAACCATCTGTGCAGGGAATTAGCAATCTGGAGAAATAGTCTGTGAAGGAATTCGCCCTGCCTCGTGCCGCTGGACGGTGGGGAGCTGAGATCCAGCAGTTGTGCTGACCGCTGCACCGAGGGGTTGAGCAAATACATCCAGATGAAATAAAGGGCTCAGAGATGCTCTCAAAATTCAAGTTGTACTCGAAAAAGCCTGATAGATGCTGGGACCTGTGGGAAGAGCAGAGAGCAAGAACATGGGAATGCCCGAGGAGCAGGTGCCAGGCCATTTCATGGCCATTTTGTGTGGATGTGAAAACTTGTGGTCTACAGT